>NC_056731.1:1541852764-1542152764 GCF_019279795.1 Protopterus annectens | reverse complement strand
CTGTCTCAACTCTACTTTTATGACCTTCCCCAGCTCCCTTTCTGCAGGAAGCCAAGTCAATGCTGACAGCTGCACCTCACTGTCACTCTGGGTATCACCATTCACCTCCATCCTCACAGTCACCAAGTCCAAGGGAACATCAGTACCCACCAGCATCTGTGGCTCACATTCAGACTCTGAGGCAGCCACCATGCCAGTCCCAGCCTCATGTTTGAGATCTTTCTGGGTCTCTGCCAGACTACTGAACCTACTTGCCTTTTTCATAGGTCCATAGGTTGGTACTAGGCTATCAGCCCTAGGGCCTATACAAGCCTAGCCATAACAATTCCCTGGCTATTTCTTCCCACACTATTTACTTCCCTGGACCCCTGTCTAGCAGGCTGACTGACGTGATCCCCAGAGTGAATTTCCTTTCTCCCATCCAATCGTCAAGGTTCCTTTTGAAGAGGGCCAAAGAGGCTCTCTGCTTGACATGTATGGACAGTCTGTTCCAAAGTCTGGGGAGTCTCTGGGTCAGGAACCTATCCCTCCATCATGTTTTGTTTATTGTGATGACAAAGTTTAGATCCCTGGAGCATGTGGCTCTGAGGAATTGGGATTTCTTTAAGTGCAGCATGGCCAACAGCTCTGGGTTTGACATGGCCTTGTATGTTAAGCAGAGATTGCCTCTGAGGAGACGATATGCAGCAGAATATAGCTGGAGTTAAAAGTGGTGGCCTGACACCCACTCACCCATTGGTGAAAGTAAGTACTTAAGTCAGAAATATAATCATGTACACATTCATCTGCCTTGTGTCTATGTTCATGAAACTTTTTTCTATATGTCTCAGGTATAAGTTTGAAACAGTCAAGCAAGCAACATTTCATTTTGTCATAATTCAAACAAACTACATAATTTAACCTTGCTACAGCCTGAACAGCTTTGTCATGGAGTAAGGAAGTCAGAAGATGAACCCAGAGCTCACTGTCAACATCATGTTGTCTATATACCCTCTCAAAAATATGAATAAAACTATCAAAGTCAACCCCATTCCTGTAAGGGATGTGAGGAAAAACTTTACTGACCTTTACAATTTCTTGGGTCTGGTTATTCCCCTCCCCATTACCTACATAACCCACTTGAATGGTTTGAAGCTCCTTTTCATGCCGACACTGTCTTTCATTGCTCTCAGCTTCAAAACACTTCAGTCTCTCTGCTGATTCCAGTACAAGGTGTTTGATCTCCAGGCACAGTCTCTCTTCAGTCTGAAGTTCATATTGGCACTGCTTCTCCTCAATCTCCATTTCTAACCTCCGTAACTGCAGATGGATTACCAGGTCCTTTGAATAAAATGTGGACTGTCCCATCTTGGCAGGCTGCCCTTTACCAACACCAAACTGAATATCCTCCAAATGGCTGGTTTGAGCTGTGGTTGCAACCAAGGCTGAACTCATTGCTTCCTTGGTCAGGTTGACATGCACCAATTCTCTGGCTTCACACTCCTTAGCCAACTGGATATTTGTCAGCTTGCTAAAAGCTTCTACTGACATCCTTGCCTGCTATCCTTGTCTATCTAACTACAAAAAATAAATAAAACTCTGGTGGATTGAAATTCTCAATATTTACCTTGTGGCTATCAAGAGAGCACACCTTAATGGCAACTACCCACAGGCAACAGAAATCCAGTATGACATCTGGTTAATATCTCACTGGACTGCCACCAATAATGTGACCTCTGGTTAATATACCACTGGACTGCCACCAATATGAGATGCCCCCCACTTAAACCCGGGTCAGTAATTAAGGAGCCTCAATCCCCAACACTGACTACATTATGGGACAATCATGGAAAATGCCAGAGCACAGAGCACACAAGAAAAGTTCCACAATTTCCCTTAAGAGCGCAACAGGAACACGCTCTATTTCCTGGGACTGGAATATATACCGCTGTCCACCCCAAAAGTAATCTCTTGTCATATGCTTCAGAGCAATGTGTTCCAATTTAAGACCTCTGACTCACACTCAAAATAACTTTAAATCTCACACACTCAAACACTGCCACCAGAGTCAAGCAGGTCTACACTCCCTTCAAAGGGTGATCAATTATTAAAAATTAAATATCAAAACAAATGATAGCTATGACCAGAAGCAGCCAGGCATTCAAGGTGACCTGGGGAGTATCAAACATTACTACAAGGCTGTGTTTTTTGATTGGATAATTTGGCTATTTTCTGTTTCTCTGCTTTAAATAGCCAGCATTTAAATCAGTTTGTACTTTATATTTTTTAATTTATTTTATATTTGTTGACCAGGATAGTCCGACTGGATACATGTCCATTTTCAGTGAGGCCCAGGGAGAAAAGCTCCAAATAAAGCAAAACAAGACAATACAAAACTAATGAAATAGAACATGTTACAACATCAGATGCATAGACCATATTATTCCATAAGATACACACTTTTTCAAAGTTATTAAAACAGAGCTGTTAAAATATAATACATCATACTTGGATAGGTAGATTTTAATAGAGTTACAAGTTGTCTTTAATCAAGGGTAGAGCAGGGACAAATCCAGTGTGATTTCAGATGTTTCTTGAGATTATTTTTGAAAAGGGGAAGTGAGGTTTCTTGGGTGATGTATGGTGGAAGGTGGTTCCATAGTTTGCCCAAAGAGTTGGCAAACAGGGCATCACCTGCAGAGTTGTTGGGTTTGAAGGTCAGTACCAGTAGTTGCTTAGATGAGCATAATTGCCTATGGGAAGTATGAGGGCTTATAATATTTTTGAGTGCAGGTATGTTGCCCGGTTGGTATAGGATTTTATGCACTACAATGAGCTGGTTGAGCTGCAGTAGAGAAGGCAGCTCAGGCCAGCCAATGTTCTTCAGATTATGGCAGTGGTGTGTCCTGAATGCTGTACCAGTAGCAAACCTGGCAATGTGATTGTAGCAGGAGGATAGTTTGTTGAGGTCAGATTTGTTTAGACTGGTGAAGATAGGAGATGCATAGAGAAGGGTAGAGAGTAGATGGGAACAGGCAATAGCAGTTTCAGCGTGTGGTGTAAGGGAAGTTTTGATCTTGTAAAGGGATACAAGTTTTTTGTTAATAGTCTTAATTGTGTGATTTATATGAATGTCAAATTTGAGGCTATTATCTATTATGACCCCTAGGAGCTTGGTTTGGTCATCGGGAGAGATGATGGTGCTAATTTTGGAGTTTATGGTGAAGAATAAAATAGAATAGAACTTGTTTGTTCTAAGCTGCAGTGAGATAGGCCTTCTGCCATTGCTAAGCTGTGAGCTTGGAAAAGATAGGTGCTTATTTTCAACTGTTTTCTGCACTTCTGATTTAATAAAAACATTTGATACATATCTCTTTAAACTGTGTAAATCTTTTTTTAGACTTAGTGAATTCGATCCTTACCTCTCTTCTGATCTTGTGTATCCCATCCACCTGCCTAGTCGCTGTTGTGGTATTAAAGCTTGATGGCTTTGAGTTGCCCACCCCTAGTATAAATTTGTTATTGGACAGTCCTCCATCCCATTACATCAGCTCATTCTACTGCGTCCAGTGAGATAAGTTGTGAAGGCCCACACCTTTAACTTCTTAACCTTGAATTATCTTCTGTCTCCTCACTTTCTACTAACAAAAGTAAACTGTCTCTTCATACTTCATTTTGCTGCTTGTGCTTAGGAGTTCAACTGCATTTAGTTTGAATCATTATTACTGCTTGTTGGTAGCCTTATTAAATTGATGACAGTATTCTACTAAACTGCTGCTTTATTTGAGCTGTCTTTTACTCTTGTGATAGTAAGCTACTGTTTTAAAGTAATTTAATGATTTAACTATATTTCATTGTTACATACCTCTCAACCTGGAAACATCAAAAATCTGGACAAGGCCCGTGAAAAATAGGTACAAATCTGTACACTGATTAACATAACATTTGCATACATAATTTTGTAACCCCGCCCACACCAATGGAATTGTGGGATACCAACATTCAGATGCAAACTGAAGAAGAGACAACCAAAATATGGCCCCAGAGCCCCCCTGTGGCCATTCCAGTGTCCCATTACCTGGCTATTTCGCTCCATTTACCATAAACACTAATGTACATACTGCTTTACTTCTACAATGATTACTTGGATTTTATTTTACATTTTATAGCACAAACACTAACAGACGTCTGCTAAACAAAGCAATACAGTCTCACATTGAAAATAGACTTAGCATTAAAACTTCCCTGCCCTTGAAACTCACATTAATTTTAACAGATTTGAAACACACATCTAAAGAAAAATGCAGCATCTGGCCAGTGGCAGATAAAGATTAATTTTGTGCCGTTTTCAAATCATAGGCCCTTTGCACACAAAACAAGAAACATACATGTGTTCTTTGATACACCTTCCTGACTTTAAATTATATTCCTTGTATAATACAGCACACTTGTTAGAGCACATTTTAAATGTATTGTTTGAACATTTTTCCAGTAATCAGAGAAACAAAATGCATGAACCAATAATGACAAAACTGCCCAATTCAGAATATTTCCAACATAAAAGTCTGCTCGAACATCTACAATCCACCAGTATCAGTAAAATGCACAATCTCTACAGAAGTAAGTCATCAAAATAATTCCACATTAGAGATCTGTAACTAATTAAGAGGTTGTTGCTAGCAAACAACTTTATATTTCATTGTTTTATCTACAAATAAAGTGCCTCTTGTCCTTGATAAATAAATTGCCTATGTTACATAAAAAAAAGATAAGCTAGTAATATTGCAATAGGGAATGGAGTGGCATCATTTCACTGCTGTTCTGACTTACCTCATAGCAACAGTACATACATCAATCATTTGAAAATGATTGCACCTAACCTGTCCTCCAGATATTACTCATTTAAGCTGAAGTGTCTTCACACTGTGCAGTTACATTCAGTATAGCAAAGTGCAGCAAATAAACTACTAATATACTTTTCTTATCTTACTGCTAACAAAGAAAGCTGACCTTGGGGCAAACTGTTCTGTGCCTGTGTGGATATATACCAACTCAGTCTTGCAAAGCAGACTGAAAGATTCATTATACTTCAAGACTCAGGCTAAGATTTGACACTTTTGAATCATACAAGTTACAAACAATGTTAAGAATTTCCCTTAAATGGCTACAGAATGGGGTAATAGGTTCATAGGTTCATACTAGGCTATCTGCCCTAGGGCATAAGCCTAGCCAGAGTGTGTATGGCTTTCGCCACCCATTTTAAATTAAGGTTGCTATGCCCTTTTTCGAGGTTATTATACTGTGTCTGTGCCTCTGTCTAACAGTGACACAGAAGTGATACCCGGGGTAAACCTACGATCTCCCATCCACTCATCAAGATTCCTCTTGAAGAGAATCAATGAGGGACTCTGCCTAACCTGGACTGTGATTTTATTCCAGAGTGAAGGGAGCCTCTATGTAGACATTATTTAGCTTTTCCCCATTTAGTATCCTAGTTCCAAGCTTTACAAACTGTTTAGTTGCTATTACTTACCTAGGGCAAATGTATACAAATCTCAGCACCTTGCACCATATCTACAGTGTGGGAGCTTTGCTTCTAATCTATGGGTTTATACAGCTGCATTTTTGTTTAGCAGGTCAACAGTTATGTTGGTGCCACACCTCTCAACCTTTTAGTGTAAGAAATCTGCACAAATCCTACAATAATGGGGGGGGACAAAGGCCCAAAAATAGGGACAGATTTAAAATATTTTTCTTATTAACTTAAAACGTTGCTAGAATAACATATTTTCTGTCAACATGCATTTTCTAAAGTATATAAAGTCTGAAACCCAAATGTGCGTCATTATTTAGTGATTTCAATCCTTGGTGATTTGCCAGAATACCACATATTTTATAAAGAACAGATCAAAAATACGAAGTACAAATCTGGACATTGTGCAAAAATCTGGATAGTTAAGAAAGCTGCAGCTTATACCACTGATTTCTATTCAAACTTAAAATTCTGACATAGTCATCTGCCCTCTTCTGTCACAAATAGAATGCCAGGCTTAAAATGAGCACTAAGTATCAATAAACACGGCCACGTGGCATCACTTCAGTCATATTATGTTGCCATTACAAGACCATATATGTTTCTAGGACCCACCCCCACCCCATGGCTTTTTTAATTTAAGATAATTAAAGACCAACAATCATTACAAATAACCAATAATAACAATACCACTAATAATAACATACAAAACTGAAAGAAACCCCAGTCATTCGCTACTATACTCCTTATTAGAACCTTTCCGCCTTACAATTCTTTCTACTACACCTATAGTACTCTTTCCTTCTGTCTTAATTTTTTCTATTCCTTTTACTTCCTCTGGCCCTCTGTGAACTGTTGTTCCACATGTCCCCGTCACAGCATGCTTACCTCTCCTTGAGTTCCTCAATTCTCTGTTCTTCTACCTCATTATACTACATCCTAATTGTTTCCACTTGTTTTTGACGAACCAAGATCACCTGTTAACCACAGTATGCTTGCTATACTAATGAGAGATAGTAATACCGTAATTTGCTGTTGCATTCAACACGTGTAATGGAAACAATTCAGTAGTATCCTTTGTGAAAGGGCCCTTTTCAGTGGAAGCTACCCAATTAAAAATACACTGAAAAACTGAAAGGCAGGCACTCCTACTTTTGAAGTACAAGCGGCACAGTGTAACACTGTTTATTTCAAAAACTGAAAGGCATATTGAACAAGAGAAGAGCTGATTTAGACAATTTATACAAAACAATGTACGTTTTCAAGTTCTCATACAGGTGTTATTTTTACGTAAATTAATGATATCAAAAGTCCGATTCTCGACTACTATTCCAATACAGTACAGTGTTCAGTCACCCTCGCATGGATGTAGGTTTATTTACAAACAGATGAACCTAAATGCAGGATTAATGACGCATATTTGAAGTGCTAGAATCAAGAAAATAACAACATCTCAGCAAGCATGTGGAAAGTAAGTTAGAAATTCAGTGTGTGTTTACACAGCTGTCAGTCACATTTCTGTCACCTGACAGCCATCGCCATGTGCTTAGTAAAGAAGGAAAACATCAGACGAAAAGAAGCTTGCCTACTACTGAAATGCTGCATAATCAGTACACCTAGTCTAATTCATTTAACAGTAACAAAAGGAACAGTTTTACCTTTAAAGGCCCTGCGTTTCCACAGCCATGTTTCCCTTTTCCATAAGGAGCACCTCCATGGGATGATCCTGAGCTGTTGCTGCCGGTCCGGACCTGTCTTTTCCATCACCACCAGGCCCTGATCTCATACCCACTCTGTCCCTCATTTCTATTGAACTCCCCATACGATGCTGTCCCAATCCGCCCCTTCGCCGTCCATCGCCGTCCATCACCACGGCTTTCTTTAGACATGTCTGTCTGTAAGCAAGTTAAGTATACAACCACTCTGTCATGTAAATAGACAAGACCGTAGCTATAAAGCTATGGTTCTTTCTCTCTCAGCCTGCAGCCCAAGCCCCAAAGCCAAAGTCCATTTACGTTGGAAAAAATTTGAAAATCCCATTCGCAGCATTGCAGTACTTAAAAAAAGTAATAATAAGCCCATTCTCAGCAGCATTAGTGCTGCTACTGTTTAATTTTCATTTCCCGCCTGCTGAGCCTGCTCATAGCCAGCCAGAAATAATGACGCGAGCTCCTTGAGCTCAATTCCGACTGGCTGGTAGCGTTGACGTCAGCTCCGACAGCGCGAAAATTCAAAACATAAAAAAAAGAAAGCAAAAAAATCGGAAATGAAGGGGTGCCACACGGGAATCGTGGCACCCCTTCATTTTGACCCCAAAACTCTGTAAAAACCGAGTAATTCGGGACGGTTGGGAGGTCTGCATTGTTATCTATTGTAATTGATTACTGTTTAACTGCATTTTACTGCACTGTGTTACTGTTTAATTGTAATTTTTCATACTGTGAGTTCTGTTCTTTTGTCTGTAAGTGGTTAATCTGTGCTTCTTTGTGAGTTTGTACTGCTTTCCTAACCTTAAATTGAGTAACATAGTCTATTTACAGATTTATTGCATCCAGAGCTTCAGGTACATAGTTTCTAACCCTTTTTAAGGTATTCCAGCTAAAATTTCCCCTTAGTAGCACTTGTGTGATCTCCTAATAGTACTACTCTTAGACCTTCCACCCTTTACCCTCTTAGCTCTCTCTGGCCTCTCTCCCTCAGTTTTTGACAAATATAGATGGACAGTTTCCTATGTTTTCTCCAGCCAGTCTGGTTGATATGGGCATCCTGCAACAGTGTAGCAACTGCCTCATGTACATGGACAACCCTCTACTACTACCACCTAGGAACACAATTTGTGAGAGATGCAATTATATCAAACACCTAGTGTTATTGCTCACTCCCCCACAAGCCAGTATATCTGGAAATGAGAAGATTGTCAACAAGAACACCACATCTCAAACACCACCCACAACACACCCTTACATATTTGGAGATCTTCAACAAAAACTTACCCAAACAAAAGAGATGTCTGGGGCAAAAACACATGTGAACTGCACTGCCCACCACACCACATGTAATCCACACACATGTGTCTCACAGCCACTAAGACCTAAACATAAACCCAACATATTAGTTATAGGTGACTTCATTGTGAGACATACAGATGTGCCCCTCACCAGGCTAGATAAGGAGAAAGTCACAGTTAGTTGTTTATCGGGTGCCAGAATCCTTCATATCACCAATGCACTCAAGTTTCTCGACGGGTACTGTTATCACTCTGTCATAGTCCACGTTGGTGTGAATGAGTTGAGATGTACCTCCCTGGACTATATGAAGAGAGATGTGATCAAGCTTGCTGAATATGTGTCCCAGGCAGGTATGTTCCTAGCCATAAGCAGCATTCTACTGTCACCCAGAATGATGCCTCAATACAAACAGAAAATGATTGACTTTAACAATTGTCTTAGTTTCTGGTGTTATTACAAGGGGATCCAGTACCTGACAGCCTGGAATTACATTACTGACAAACCTCGATGCTTTACCAGAGATGGGCTGCCTCTGTCTCCCTTGGGCTTCAGGCTCCTGGCAAAGGATCTTGCCTCCCCATAGTGCCTTTTTTAGGCCCCTCCCCCCATAGGAACTGGCACATATGTCCAAACCTTCACCAAAGTACTATATGAGCATTTATATAGCTGCATGGAATCAAGAATACTGGACAGGATGAAATCATCCACCTCAAGGAACAGTAAACCTGTCTGGTGGATATCTGCAATAAACATTTTTTATAATAAAAAAAAAAAATTGCTGTCCAAAATCAAGAAGGAGAAGGTGATTGGAAGCAATCTCTCTTTAGCCTGAACAAGCAAATAAGAGCACTAATGAAATTCTCCCAAGCAAACTTCGAGTCCAAACTGGCCACATCTACTAAAGACAACCATAAGGCCTTCTTCACATATGTCTGCAATCTCAAGGGAAGCACCCAGATCTGCTAAGAATTGGTGGTCAAAGATACCACATACACAAACACTGTTGATATAGGCAAACTCCTGGCAGATAGATTCAGTGAAAACTTCACCCTTCTGTCCCCTCCCCCATTAGTACAACAGGACATCCTCAGTACCTACCCACCTCCTCTTATCTCTAGGGAACAAGTCATCACTGCCCTCTCAAAGGCAAAAAATGCAACCTCCATGGGACCTGATAACATCCCAGGTTGCATCCTACAGGAAGTCAGGCAGGAACTTGCAGCACCATTAGGCACCCTATTCAACCAAAGTCTGAGTACTGGCGTTTTTCCAGCCAAGTGGAGGACAGCCACTGTCATCCCTTTGCACAAAGGGGAATCATCCACCGATACAGGAAATTATAGACCCATCAGTCTAACTAACCTGATTTGCAAGGCCATGGAATGGATTAACATAGACCTCATTAATAAGGACATTGGCAGCCTTCAGACATTTGATCCTACACAGTTTAGTTTCATCAAGAGGAGGTCATACCTGTTAAATTATGTCAACTTCTTTGAGACAGTCACTAAGGCCATGGATGAGGGGAAGATGGGTCACACTGCCTACCTTGACCTGGCCAAAACCTTTGATACTATTCCCCACTCGGATATAATAGATAAACTCTCTCAACTAGGCATCAATCCATATGTTACCAGAAGGGTAGCAAACTGGTTCAGTGATAGAACCCACATAGTCAAAATAGGGGAAGCCAACTCAAACAGTTGACCCATAATGAGCGGTGTACCCCAGGGACTGATTTTGGGCTTCTGCTGTTTGAAATATACTTTTCTGAGGTGCAGACTAAAATCAGTGAGCTATGGCTGGACAAGTTTGCAGATTACTGCAAGCTGAGAGCTGTCATCAATTTCCCTAGTGATGTGGACATCCTCCAAGAGGGTCTCACCCAAACAAATGACTGGTACCAGAAACATGGCCTCAAACGGAATGCCAAAAAATGCATCATCATCTCCTTTGGGAGAAGTGACTTCCCCACAAATTATCACATTGACAATAAGGTCCTAAGCATGCAATCAGTTGTGAGAGACTTGAGCACCCAGGTTGATAGCAAACAGACTTTTGACCACTATATTGCCTCCATTGTACAGAAAGCTTTCTATATGGCCCACCCCATTAGTAAGGGTATCTCATCCAGAGACAAGGTGGTCATAACATCCTTGTATTCTTCCCTTATAAGAACCATTACTGAGTACAATGCCCCTTTAGGCATGTACCTCACAAAGCACATGCAGCAGCTGGATTGAACACAGAGGTTCCTCACCAGAAGAATCCAGGGCCTCAAAAATCTACCCTACACAGATAGGCTAAAGGTCTTGTCCCTTTATTTAGTCTCGTACAAACTCCTCAGAGGTGACCTCTGTCTGGCATACAAAGCAATTTCAGACCCCACCTTGATCAGATTGCTGCATATCCGCAAGTCAAGCTCTACTCAAGTAACCCACATGCGTGACCTCAACATGGTCTGTGACATCAATAGGACTTGCTGGTGGGACAGATTTGTGTCCCAGAGACTCCCCCTTTTGTGGAATAGACTCCCTGTCCACATCAAGCAGAGTACCTAATTAACCCTTTTTAAGCTCAACCTGGGTAACTGGATGGGGAAGAGAAAATACACCCCTGGGATTCCACTTGTGGCCCTGCTGGACAGTGGCATATGGTGCTGACCTGTTGGAACATGGGCTAAATTCTTGGCTAGTCTTATAAGGGCCTCAGGGCCAATAGCCTAGTAAATAACTATGATCCTATGAAACAGGTATAAACACTCTCTAATCTTTAAAGAACACACTGATTGTCCAGCCACAATGTAAAGTAATGAAAAACTTTAATAATAAGTAAAATGATTATAAAAATGTAACAATAATTTTCAGTAAACACCAGAATTCAATCACCAGAAATATAAAATTAAACAGTAGGGTAGAAGTCCATCATTTTAGAAAAACTCTAGCTAAATAACTAAAATTTCCTATTCTAACTAGAGAATTCTGCCTCTGATCAAATCTAAAACATAACAGCAAGGCAAAGGCAGGTTTGCAGTTTTTGGTGAGTCCATTTCTTGGGTATCCACTGCACAGCACCATAACTGACTGCAACTCTTAACAAAATGCCCTTCAACTGACTTCAGCAGTCTCTTTTATAGTCCAGGTTAACAGTCTCAACTATCTTATTTTAAAAATAACAATCATCTGTTTGAAAAAGTTATTTTTCCTGTCAATCATTTGTTCAAATAATCATAGAGCAACTAGGAACATTCTAATGACATCTCAGGCTGATTCTCCACAGGCAGTTTGTACTTTAGAATCTCCCTCTCAAACGTGCAATTAGAAATGTATCAAAACACTGACAGATTCTTTAAACATTTTGTATAAACAAGGAAATATTCAACATTTTAAAAACGTATTTACATTTTCACAATTAGACATACTGGCGTACAATACAAGTTAATCTGAGAATATGCATAAATCTCCTGCCAGACATGCTAACACAGATGACAGTGTTTTCATTTTCTTCACATCATGTTTTCGTTTTTGATGCACTCCATTGTAGAATAATGTCATAACTTTGAAAAATCATTGTTAAACTCATGTAATATTCAGCAGAGAAAACTAAAGAGCCACTTCTTCTTCTCTTTTGGCTGTAGGGGTCGCAACAGCAGATCATCTGTTTCCATTTCTTCCTGTCCTCTGCATATTGCTCAGTCACACCAACCGCCTGCATGTCCTCTCTCACCATGTCCATAAACCTCATCTTAGGCCTTCCTCTTTTCCTCTTACCTGGCAGCTCCATCCTTAGCATCCTTTTCCCAATATATCCATCATCCATCCAAAGCAATCTCGCCTCTCTGACTTTGTCTCCAAACCGTCCAACCTGAGCTGACCCTCTAATATACTGATTCCTAATCCTGTCCATCCTTGTCACACCCAGTGCAAATCTTAACATCTTTAACTCTGCCACTTCCAGCTCTGATTCCTGCCTTTTTGTCAATGCCACCATCTCCAACCCATACAACATAGCTGGTCTCACTACCCTCTTGTAGACATTCCCTTTCACTCTTACTGGTACCCATCTGTCACAAATCACTCCTGACACTCTTCTCCACCCATTCCACCCTGCCTGTATTCTCTTCTTCACCTCTCTTCCACTCACCATTACTCTGAACTGTTGATCCTAAGTACTTATCCACTTAGAAGTGTAGTAAAACTCACAGATTATTCTTAAATAAACTATTTTGTCCTTGTCAAAACATATATATATATTCATCAAATTTCATTAGTTCTACCCAGTCACATAATTGCACATTCATTCACACATGTTATTTGTCTAGAGTTTTATTAATGTGTTTATCATAGACCATTAACTATTTACCACATTTTCATACTATTACCCTAATATAAAGAGATGATATATGAATTCATGTGCATTATACACTTTTAGTTGTCAACCTGATTATTTAGGTATAGTATATTGTACATTATCTGAATCTTCCACATTGTATCATTTCCAAACTTGTTTATACTTATCCACCTTCACCAACTCTACTCCCTGCATCCTCACCATTCCTCTATCCTCCCTCTCATTCACACAGACATATTCTGTCTTAGTCCTGCTGACCTTCATTCCTCTCCTCTCTAGAGCATATCTCCATCTCTCCAGGGTCTCCTCAACCTAATCCCTACTCTCACTACAGATCACAATGTCATCTGCAAACATCATAGTCCATGGGGCATCCTGTCTGATCTCGTCTGTCAACCTGTCCGTCACCATTGCAAATAAGAAAGGGCTCAGAGCTGATCCTTGATGTAATCCCACCTCCACCTTAAATGGATCTGTCACTCCCACTGCAGACTTCACCACTGTCAGACTACCCTCGTACATATCCTGTACCACTCTTACAAACTTCTCTGCCACTCCTGACTTCCTCATACAATACCACAACTCCTCTCTAGGCACCCTATCATATGCTTTCTCCAAGTCCACAAAGACACAATGCAACTCCTTCTGACCTTCCCTATATTTTTCCATCAACAGTCTCATAGCAAACATCGCATCTGTAGTGCTCTTTCCCAGTGTGAAACCATACTGCTGATCGCTAATCATCACCTCCCTTCTTAAGCTAGCTTCCACTACTCTCTCCCATAACTTCAAGCTGTGACATTCATTTTATCCCTCTGTAGTTATGGCAACTCTGCACATCACCTTTATTCTTAAAAATAGGTATCAAAACACTTTTTCTCCACTCCTCAGGCATCCTCTGACTTTCCAAGATTTCATTAAAGAATCTGGTTAAGAACTCCACTGCCATTTCCCCTAAGCACCTCCATGCTTCCACTGGTATGTCATCTGGACCAGCAGCCTTTCCATTCTTCATCCTCTTCATAGCTGTCCGTACTTCCTCCTTACTAATCTGTTTCACTTCCTGATTCACTATCCCCACACCATCCAACCTTCTCTCTCTCTCATTTTCTTCATTCATCATCTCCTCAAAGTACTTTTTCCATCTGCTCAACACACTCTCCTTGCTTGTGAGTAAGTTTCCCTCACTATCCTTTATCACCCTTACCTGCTGCACATCTTTCCCAACTCGGTCCCTCTGTCTAGCTAATTGGTACAGGTCCTTTTCTCCCTCTTTATTGTTCAACCTTTCATACAACTCTCCATATGCCTTATCCTTAGCCTTTGCCACCTCTTTCTTTGCCATGCACCTCATCTCCTTATACTCATGTCTACTTTCTTCATCTCTCTGACAATCCCACTTCTTCTTCGCCAGCCTCTTCCTCTGTATACTCTCCTGTACTTCCTCATTCCACCACCATGTCTCCTTGTCCTCCTTCCTCTGTCCAGATATCACACCAAGCACCTTTCTAGCTGTCTCCCTTACCATCTCTGCTGCAGTTACCCAGCTATTCAGTAACTCTTCACTGCCCCCCGTGCTTGTTTTAACTCTTCCCTGAACTCCAGCTCACAATCACCCTTTTTCAACTTCCACCATTTGATCCTTGGCACTACTCTCACACTTGTCCTCCTCTTTTTGATCACCAACATCATCCTACAGACCACCATTCTATGCTGCCAAACTACACTTTCCTCTGTCACCACTTTACAGTCTCCAATCTCCTTCAGACTGGCCCTCCTGCATAGGATATAATCCACCTGTGTGCATCTTCCTCCGCTCTTGTACGTCACCCTATGCTCCTCCATCTTCTTAAAATACATATTCACTACAGCCATGTCCATCCTTTTTGCAAAATCCACTACCATCTGACCTTCTGCATTCCTCTCCTTAACACCATACCTGCCCATCATTTCCTCATCCCCTCTGTTCCCTTCACCAACATGCCCATTGAAAGCTGCTCCAATCACCAGTCTCTCACTCTTGGGCACACTCACCATCACTTCATCCAACTCATTCCAAAATTTTTCTTTCTCATCCATCGCACACTCAACTTGCGGAGCGTATGCACTAACAACATTTGTCATTACACCATCAATTTCCAGCTTCATAAACATCACTCTATCTGACACTCTTTTCACCTCCAAAACACTCTTGGCATACTGTTCCTTCAGGATAACCCCTACCCCATTTCTCCTCCCATTAACACCATGATAGAACAATTTGAACCCGCCTCCTATACACCTGGCCTTACTCTCCTTCCATCTGGTCTCTCGCACACACAATATATCAGCCTTCCTTCTCTCCATCATATCAGCTGACTCTCTCCCTGTACCAGTCATACTGCCGACATTCAAAGTTCCTACCCTCACTACTACACTCCTAACCTTCCTCTTCCCTTTCTGCTTTCAGGCATACCTTCCCCCTCTTCTTCTCCTTCTCCTCCTTTGGCCAACAGTAGCCCAATTTCCGCCAGCTCCCTGTTGGCTAACAGTACTAAGCCACTAACTTATCTAAATTGCATTGCTCTGTCAACAGTAATGTAATATATACAATATAGAATCTTAAGCTAAGTGCCATCATTGTGGAGGTACAGCTCCAAAATATCGCTATCCTCATCATGGCTTGCATCTGTTAACATACCCAGTCATGTGCAATTTTTAATGTAGCTTAGTACAATCTCTGAAGAGAGAGATAGAGGGTAAGAGATGGCCCTATTGCACTACTATCTCCATCATGGCTTGCAGCTGTCAGTATTCCCAGTCAGATCTCATGGCTGTGTAACTAAGTGCCAACCCAGAGGAGCGAGAACCCATAATACTGCCATCTACATTATGGCTTCCAGCTCTTAACATGTCCAGTCATATGCTATAGCTGATCATTTGACACAAAATTAGCTGGAACTTCCCAGATGTCATCAACTGTATAAATAAACGATGTGCAGTCACACAAATGTAATTTGTTCACCTACCACAGTATGTAGACTGGGCAGGTGAGAGATTTATAAAGTGGCATCACTATACAGTCTGCTGAATATAGACCCTACAAAATATGTAGGAATGGACTCTCTGTTTCACTGTGTACCATGGATAGTATTAACTACTCTGAATGTGATTTGTTTTATATCACCTACTCAAGAATGCTGTCAACCAGTTCTGTGCTGAAACTGATATCGGTTTCCATATGTTTATATATTTAGAATTTTATATGGGAGCTGATAACAGTTGCCATGACAACATTCTATTAGGTAGGCATGAATTGGTTCCATTCCACAAAGGAACTAACTGATCAATGTTAAGGAGACTTAGATTCTGTCATAGTGCTGTAGTCCTATTTTACTGTAAACAGGGATGCATTGAGCTTTCAAAGGATGTGGCCTACAGTCATGGCAACATGTATTTTAAAGGCATTTATGACATACTAGTTATGGCCATGGACTATAAAACAGTTCCATCACGTCATAATGTTATCTTGTTTTCTAGCACTATGAAAGCTAATGACAATTGTGCATGTGTAGTTTTAGGAATGCTGTTTATCTCCTTACAGCTGGGGGAGTGGGAAGGTGTGCAAGCCAGCAGCTGATATACATGCACATATTGGCATATACAGTCACATAGGTACACACAGACACAGAGAGAGAGAGACACACATGCACACACACACACACACACACACACACACACACACACACACACACACACACACACACACACACACACACACACACACACACAATCTCCATGTTAAGAATATATGTATATTTGTGTGTGCTTATGTGCCACTCTTGAAATGTGGATGGCCATACAAAAATATGTCAACCTATGTACTGGGGTGATTGATGGTAAACCTAAACAAAAGCCAGTATTTCCCCACAACATGTTATGAAACCATCATATTGTAGAATGCTTGTTGCACCACCACTTTTTTACTTTATATAAATATATATATATATATATATATATATATATATATGTATATATATATATATATATATATATATATATATATATATATATATATGTATATATATATATATTTTTTTTCTCCTGTTCGATTCTCGGCTGGATTGCCTTCTGTGTGGAGTCTGCATGACCTCCCCACAGTTGAGTGGCCTCTGAAAGACATGCGTGAATGGGCGTGCCTTCGCTGAAGGTTGGGCATCGGGCTGGCAACTTGGCACCATAAAAAAAATCTGCTGCCAATCATTAGTGGACCGGAGTTCCACTGTGGTGACCCCTAACCAGGAAAAAGCCGAAAAGACGAAGAAGAAGATATATATATATATATATATATATATACATATACATATACATATATTTATATATATGGGTCTAGGATATATGGCCGAAAATCCATTTGGCCGAAACTGTGTAGCGTCCAAATCGTCAAAAATCCATTTCACCAAAAACACTACTGACAGTGTATATGCCCTGTTCCCCACTGTAGTGTGATCTTGGAGTGAGAATAATAAAGTAGGGGGGTGTGGGGGGCATAGCCCCTAACCCAGTTAAGTTTACTAATGTTTGCCATCATTTTACATCGTCTAGCTGCTATTAATGATATTAACAAGTAGTTTTAAACCTGAGTAGGTGTGGGGCTTTGTCCCCCAGCCCTCCACACCCTCCCCTATTTTATTATTCTCACTCCAAGATCGCACCACAGTGGGGAACAGGGCATATACTCTGTCAGTAGTGTGTTCGGTCAAATGGATTTTTGGCAAAATGGATTTTTGGCGATTTGGACACTATGTCAGAAAGTTTTGGCCAAATGGATTTTCGGCCCTATATCCTAGACCCATGTAGATATATATATATATATATATATATATATATATATATATATATATATGGATCTAAGACATTTGCTCAACTGAGCAAATGTCCGAATCCATAATAACGAACACATTTTAACGAAAGCGCTTTTATTGAAAAAGCACTTTCGTTAAAGCGTGTTACAAAAAAAAGATAGAACACTACATTTACATTTTAGCAAAGGGCTGTGCCTCCCACACCCCCCCCTACATTGATATTCTCCCTCAGAGACTGCACTACAGTGGGGAAAAGGGAAATTCCCTTACCCGCACCATAGTACAGCCTCTGCAACAGGCATATTTACTTGAAAGTGCTTCTTCGGTGAAAAGCACTTTCGTGTAAGTATGCCTGGCTGTTTGGATTTTGGTCATTTGCTCAGTCAAGCAAACATCCTAGATCCATATATATATATATATATATATATATATATATATATATATATATATGTGTGTGTGTGTGTGTGTGTATGTGTGACTCCAAGATCATACAGTACTATAGAGAAGAAATACTTCTTAATACTTGCTGCTTTGTGATCTTGAATATTTCACTACTGCTTGTTGACTATACTGCTTGTCAACTAAAATCACATCACTTGTCTTTAAGTCAATGACAAGAATGACAGCTGTTAGATTTGTATAAATGATTGAAATGCACAAGCATCAAATCAAAATTGATAGATGCCAGAATTCCAAAAATCAGCATTGCTAAAAAAAAATATATTGATTGTAAAAGGAAAATACACACTTTCCTTTGACAATCCTATTACAAATCCCTTCATTTGCAACAAATTGCCTGAATAGTGGTAGTATTACAGCAATACTTTTACTAAGGTAAGGTATAGGGATAGCAGTCATTCAGGGGTGGGGTTACTGTTAGTACACATCAGTAAGGTGCTGCAGGGAATATGTAAACCATTTAGGTTTACTTTTGGAGAGGGTGTGTCACAGGACAAGACTATAAATGTTTTGAGAAATACAGAGCAGGCAAGGAAACCTGAAAGAGGTTGCCAATGACAACTAATGAGGAACAGGTGCGTCTTGGAGTATATCTTGGTCACTACCTCTTGAGACAGTAATGTTCTTGACCAATGGTTCTGGATAGAATTCTGAAGAAGATTCTCCATGGAACTATGTGTGAAAGATAAAGGCAGTCTGGAATGCATCCCAGAAGCCTAGAAAAAGGAACGGAATTGTTTTGTAAATGCAAAAGTAACGGAATTGTCCTAGTTTGTATTATTGTACAGTGTCTTTAAAAGAAATTACTTGTATCTGTAAGTACTGTTTGTTTGCTGTTCAACTTTAAGAAGACTAACACTGTACTCAAAAGCATTGATATTATACTGATCCAAAATATGTTACACTGAATGGAACTTTGGAAAAGAATCTACAGTGTATTAATTACTGTCTGTTTGTTACTTTGCATGCCTGTGTTTTCCTTGTAAAGAAACCTCAACTTAAAACTGATAAATCAGTTCTAGATACTGTTATTAGTACAAGTATAGGAAGCTGTTAAACTGATGAATAATGCAAGCACAAAAACACATTTTTTTTACAAATTCAGATTTTTTAAGATACCTGAAAATACTCTGCCTGATTTATTCTTCTTCGCAATGGAAAATAATGCTGCCTTCTAGATTGAATGCAATGCTATCTCTTAACATGATAATTAATGACTGTCTGATTGTTAAACTAACCTAGAATATTGGCAACTCTCTGATAAACCATGTGTAAAGCAAAAAACATCTAAGAGCCCGTATCGATATTTAATCTGTCAAATGCAATCCCAGTGGCATTAAGAAGGGTTGCTTGAGAAGAAATTTTCTGTTGGTGATTTTTTTCTGTGAAGCTAAAACATTTTGCATACTGAACAGCAACTGCACCTTTCTATCCAGAATGAAAAATAATTGGGCTTTATTGAACTGTGCTAAAGCTCCTCAAGAAAGAAATGCAGCCACTGACCAATTTACTACAGCCCTTGTAGAAAGAAGTGGAGCTACTAGCCAACACGTACTTGACCATTCATCCCTGTAGGAATTGCAAATAATAGTCCTCCTTCAAACAATCATGGAATGCAAGAGAGTGTGATGCTTTATGGTATCATCTGAGATGCATGCAACTAGTAAAAACTAGCCATGGACTCATCAAAAACGTATATTGACCTTTTGAATGTTGATACACATGACTATCAGAAAGTGAAACAGGATATTATATCTGTGGGCAGGGATTCACTTGAAATACAGTCAGTTAAGTGTCTCAACAGGACATGCAGTATGAATAGACCAATAAGATCACAGACAGCTGATTTAATACCTATGTTGTAACTGTAGCTAGATCCTTATGTTAAGAATCCAATTGACATTCTAGAAACTGCTGCAGCAGATAAATTTAAAAGTGCATTCCCTAACAACTTGAGGTAATGGGTGCTCCAATCAGATCCTAAGTTTCTGAACAGCTTTGTTTTAGTACAATGTCTGTTGTTAACTGAAATTACATACATGCATGCACCAAGGGCTAAAAGAAAGCCTTTTCTCCAAGTACACTGTTTTGCCTTTGAACATGAAAAAATATTATTATTAAAACTAACTTCTGTTAAATGTTCTAGAAAAATGGCCATAGCAAAACAATGCACAGTTACTGACAGCTATACTGTACCTGTAAATCCTATTACTGCTAGTTAACAAAATGTGTTGGAAAGCATACCTAGCAGAACTGCAAAGCCAGCTGGTTGTCATCATCCATCCATCCATGCATCCACAACCTCTTTTTCCCATTTTTGCACATGAGGTTGGAGTGTCACTTCCACAGTGACAATGATCTACAGCCAAGGTTTATACCAGCAGGTGGCTATCTGTCATCATGTTGTTACTAAATGTATTATTTTGGTGGAAGAGAAAAAAGTGCAAGGGTTTTTAAACTTGAGGAACATGGTTATATTAGTTAGATCAAAATATGTTTGGAAGCATAAAATAACTAGCATACTGGAAATTGAAATAATATATATACATGGAAGACAAAATAGAACACCCACTAACCGAAGTAAAATATACATCCTTCTAAAGAAACTGCTAGACCCAGTAGCCCTAGTGCTTAACTTAACATGATATGACAACTATCCAAGAATTTCCCTAAAAATCAAAGAACTATGAGAGGTGTGCTGTGCAACAGTCTAACATATTGTATGGCCAAAATACATAGCCCCAGTAAATGAAAAGCAAAGGTTTGGTTTATAGGTTCATAGGTAAGAAGTACTAGGCTAGCTGCCCTTGAGGGCCATTTTAAGGTTAGCCAATTTCCCTTTTTGTGTTCAAAATAACCTATCCCATTTGGTTAGAGATTGACCCTACCCATCTCATGGTTGACAATTATATATTGCCTCCAATGAGCAAAACTTGGATCATACCATAAATAATTTGAGGGAACCCATGCATACAATAAAACATTTAAGAACTGCATCTGTCCATTAGTAGTACAGTGGGAAGTCCTGGGTTTTACATTTTTTGCTTCCCATCCATAGACCTAAGCTGTGCTTGAAAATGAACAGAGGCAAATTTTGTTTTATGTGAATGGGGAGGATGTTTCATAACAGCAGTATCCTCTATGAAATATACATGTCCTACCAAACCATTCTGTTGATTTTGTGGAAGTGGTTTAGATCCCTAGAACGAGTATTTCTGATGGTTTAATTTTTCAAATACTTTGGGGTTTCTAATACCATGATGGGAATGGAACTATTTCCTAAGTCAAAGTATGATTAATTTCATGAAATTATTAATCTTTCACTCTTGGATGTTAGCCAAAACTACTCTTCACAGCACCCAAAATGGCTCCTTCTGCAATTCATATGGAGTTACATGTATCAGTAACATATATAAATCCAACTGTAAATTATTTTTTTTATGAGACCTATTGCTCCTACTACTATTGGAGCTGTCTGGGTATCCTTCATCCACATTGCCCTCATTTCTGCCTGCAAATCCTGGTATTTCTTGACTTTATGTCTCTCTGTACATATGACACTGTAATCACTAGATATAGTAATTTCAATAATCAATGCTTTTGTCTTCTTTTCATGGATTACTATATCTAGTTTTCTCGCATCTATTTTTTGAACTGTTGGAAAAGGGTGCTCCCATATAATATAAAATCATTTTCTATAATGCTTTGTGACTCATGTTTCCAAGCTACTCAGCTACTTCAGTATTATAATGTTTGCACAATCCCCACTGCAACATACCTGCCACATTATTATGAATTTCAGTTTGGTATACAGGCCTTCTGCCATTAGTCTATCACACCCAACAACAAGATGTGTGACTGTTTCCAATTCTGTTTTACAAAGCTTGTATTTCTCTGTTTCTACAACATGTTCAATGGACTTTATAAACCAGTGTCTACATAGTCCACTATCCTGAGCCACCAATATTAAGCTTTTGTCTTTTGGTTTAAATTCACCTCTTCTTAACCATGCTTGCTTTAGATCCTGATCTACATGAACTTTATCCAGGAGTTTTCTGTAATTGCAACTATATTTATGCATTGTCTACATTTCTTGTCTTCTCATCTCATCTGATCCTTTACCTTATATTCTTTCTTTTGTTTTTTTTTTTTGTTTTGTTTTTTTTTTGAGCACTTTCATTTGATGCCTGACTTTTATTTGCTTCTGGTTTGATTTCCATTCCTGCTTGACACTGATATGTTTAAGCTAAACTAAGCAGGAACAGTAAAAAACACAAAGAGCCAGCAGAAGTGACCTCAAAAATATTTGTATTTACAAATAAATACAGCAAAGACAAACCGGTTTCGGCTGGAATAACACAGCCTTCCTCAGTGTATAGAAGCAACAAACAAAAGACATGCTGTTTAAATACTATAAAGCCATTTCCCATTGGTTGAACATTCATAAATATTCATTAAGTCTGGGTGGAAATAAACCCCCAAGCTTGATGATCCACTTTTTTTCTTTATTATTTAATATATTATGCCATCCAGTTTTATTCATTCGATTCCCACAGATTACATCAATAACCATAAACTTAAATTCCGCAGTAGAGTGCATTGACTGATGTTTGTACAGAGCATTTGTAATCTTTTTATGTTTGATGTTGCTCATATGTTCCGAAATCCGTGATCTTAATGGGCGAGACGTCTGCCCTACATAGAATGCTCCACACTGGCAAGTAGCAAGGTAAATAACCCAATCATTGCTACAATTGGCAAAAAAGCCTAAATCATATACTTTGGAGTAATTTCTACTAGAGAAAGTTTTGGACATGGTGACATATTTGCAATTGGAACAATGACCACATGGAAAACATCCATATACGGTTTTACCTGACAGCGTGGTCTGTCTATGTGCAAAATGTTTACTATCACAAAATTTGTAATGATTAAAATAGGATTTCAAATTTTTCCCATTTCTATATGAGAAAGTGCATCTGCTTGGAATAATATTAGTAATAGTGTGATCAGATTGCAAAATATTCCAGTTCCTACGAACACTATCTAACAAACAATTAGTGTTTCGAGCATAGGTAGTGGTAAATCTTAATATGGTTGATGTAACACCCATATGGTCTCTGTATTGAAGTAAATCTGATCTATCCATATTGTGTACCTGGTTTTTAGCCATTGTAATATTACCAGCTTTGTATCCTCTTTGTTTAAACCTATCCATTAAATCACTTTCATTCAGACAAAATGTAGATGATTTTGAACAAATGCGTCTGGCTCTTATGAACTGAGATTTGGGAATGTTCCTAGTGATATGTGGTGGATGGTAGCTGGAAGCATGCAGAAGTGAGTTATACTGAGGGAACTTTCTATACATTTCAGTGTCTAAAGTGCCATCAGGCAACTTGTGTACAAGAACATCCAAAAATGTAATTTTCTTTATATCATGGTGTTCAGTAAATGACAGTCCCCATTCATTGTTGTTAAGATATAAAAGAAAATCTGCAAGTCCAGATTCAGTACCTCTCCAAACCAACCACACGTCATCTAGGTAACGTCTCCATATGTCCATATCAGATAGGAAAGTGTTTCTGGTAGAATCATAAATAATGATTGATTCAACATAAGCCATGAAAAGGTCAGCATATATAGGGGCAAAAGATGCCCCCATAGCTGTACCTTTGGTTTGCCAGAAGCACAGATCTTTATAATAAAATACATTGCATGTAAGAACATATCTAGCCATATCAACCAAAAAGGAATTGAATAATGGAGAATGCAATTTGGTAACATCTAACCAGTGTGCCAAAGCTTTTAATCCTGTCTGGTGTGGTATATTTGTATAAAGTGCACTCACATCTAATGTACATAGAAGCCAATCCACCTCAAGTTGTGTATCTGAAATTATTTGCAGGAAATTCGTTGTGTCTTGTAACCTCGATCTAATGCATGGTAGTAAAGGTTTTAAATATTTGGTCAAAAACATAGACAGCGGCTCAGTAACATAGCCTTTACCAGATACTATGGGTCTGCCCGGAGGATTAGTAGCATTCTTGTGGATTTTGGGTAAAAAATAGATGTATTGGGCATTGGAATTCACTATTGACAAGTGTTGAAAAGTGTCATTGTTAATAATAGCCCAATCTTTGGCATCAACAAGAAAGCATTTGATACATTTAATGAGTCTAGAAGTAGGGTCGACAGACATATGAGAATAGTATCTGGTATCAAAAAGCTGTCTACGAGCCTCCCTATCATAATCTACCCAGTTCTGCACAACCACAGCACCTCCCTTGTCTGCTGTGGTAATAACAATGTCCTTATTGTTCTGTAGATCCCAGCTAGCCTGTTTCTCAATAGATGATACATTGTTATATTTAACAACAGCATCAGAACTGAAGAAGTGTAGATCTTTGAACACACTATTTAGAAACAAATGAACTGTGTCATGCATAGGTGGTACAAAACTGGATTTATGATAAATGAATTTACCATGATCCATATTATTTCCAGAACCACCAAAAAATAATCTAAGGTTAAGCAATCTGCAAAAGTTAACTACATCTTGAGCAAGTGCATCTTCAGAAATCATAAAACCAGGTATAAAACGGAGGCCTTTATTTAGAATAGAAATATGTGTAGAGGATAGAACAAAATTGGACAAATTCAACACATTGTTAAATTTTGCACCATTCAATTCTTCAGGGCAATTGCTAATAAACCTTGAATATTTTGAACCTTTTCGATGTTTACGTCCCCCCCATCTACGTTTAGTCCTAAAGGGACAGCCCCAGGTGTTCTTTTGGGAGAGGGAGACCCCGATGCTGCCAGGGATTCGTTATCTGTGCCAGATGAAGTATCCTCAAAAGATGAGGTTGTCTCATTATAAGGTTTAAGTAGAATTGACCTAGGTCTTTTGCGTTTCATAGTAGATGCTGGGGGATTATTAAACCTCACATGCTTGGTCTGATGCAAAAATGGATTCCCACGTAAATAATCTTCCTGGTCCCTATGGAATTTTTTCATTTTCCTAGATTTTAATTCAGCGTCATATTTTTTAAGGTCTACCGCTACCTTATTCAATCTAACTTCAAATAAAGGTTCTTTCTCAAAGACTTTTAGTTTGTCCGCTATAGCAGTTATGCTTGTTAGCCCCCTATCAATTGCCCTATTGTGAAAGTTATGCAATTCTTTAACAAAAGCCATAGTGGCTTCCTGTTGTATTTTGGACCAATTTTTGGTCAACTCATCATCCATACTATTGACATGGGGGATCGTACGAATACGTAACCCCCTAGGCATAATATTGGTGGCCTGATATGCCCCGAAGAGCTTGCTGTGCCATACATTTGCACGCAATTGTCTAAGCTGCTTGTTAAGATCATCAATCAAAATTTGACATGATGACTCCAGACTGCTTGATTCTGTAGGTTCCATACTCCCATTATTATTGTTAGATAGACCAAAGACCCCAAGTTCTTCCCTGTCTGCAACCAAACCCGAGATAAGGTTTGATAAATCCATGTTAATAATTGCAATTGAAAAAATACTGTCAATGTTGGTATCAGAACGCTGAACCAAGACAGTCCAATCAAATAATCTTAATATAAGTAGCTGTCAATAATGGTTACTTGTGAACAGAACCACGACAGCTCAATAGCACAAATGGACAATAACAGCAAAACATAACATCAAATGATGATAAAAAAAGAGCTGCGTCCACATCAATACCAAAAAATGCCAAGGTCTAATGAAAAATAGTAAATGCCAATAATTATAGTAAGTGCATATTGAGGGGGCCATACAAGAAATAAAGCAAGAGCGGACCATATAGATAGTCCAGGATCAAACCAACCCAATTATACAGGTAATATATTCAATGTATAGAAAATTGAAATATAAATCTGCAATAAGAACACACAAAGGAATGTATAAACCCTAATAATAAATGTGAATAGCAATTATCACATATAGTATCAATTGCAAAAACAATAACATATCCATTGATGAAAAAAGGAAATACATATGTCCATATGTAATAATGACCTGAGATCTGAAATGTCAACAATCACTGTCATATAACTGTCATATAACAAATTATTATAATTCTCTCATAAGAAATATATGAACAGAGCACAATCCCCAAATATGGAGACAATACCAAACTGCTGAATATATAATTCAAAACAATATGCAAGAACAGGGTAGATATTTGTAATAAGTATCAACTCAGATAAGCATATAACTATATAAGCAATAATGAGTTGGGTCATCGATAGATGTTAACAAAAAATACATAGACCCAATAAACATTATTTATTGCTTAGTAATATGAGTCCAAAATATAGTAAATAACACTGACTAAAGTTATATGCGTGCTTAGCCAGGGCGCAAAAGTATGTCCGTGATATACTGATGTTTTAAAGTCAAATGAAGAATATAAAAATAAATTCCACAAACCACATAATAGGAAATCCAAAAATGTATGTAGCGCAGCGTGGTTATAAATGTTAAATGACTGAAAAAAGTACATATAGTTGAATAGTCCACACACCCTTCTCAGAAAGTTCAGCAAATGTCTGAAACACGCAATATGACTCCCAAATTAACTGCAAGACCAAGGTGTATATAGGCCTTACAGTTAAAAAAATCACATAGCATTCTTCATCGTAAACAGATGATACTTAGTAGTATATTAATCCACAGGAGTGTAAATAGGGTATATACACGACATATTAATCCATGTCCCAGACCATCCAAATAACATCGCAGTGAAACCCATGAGAAAAAATGAAGTAATCAAATAAAACGACAGTTCAGTGAGCATATATTACACAAAAAACATCCAAATAGGGCCGCTGTGAAGCAAGCCAAAAACCATCCAAATAGCGCCGCTGTGAAGCACGCCAAAAAAGTAAATATGGATTCCAATACAAGGATAGTTCAGTGAATATGATCTCGCTAAGAGTCACAAAGCCAAAAATAGAAAATAAACTGATTGGGAGCCTGAAAATTCAACCAAATAATAATACCTCGTACTTGCATATAGTCCCCATTCCAAATACGATTAATGATGAATAAATCAAATCTTCAGGTTCAACAAAATGGTCCATACGCATACCAGCATCAAACGTTAGATGAAAATAATTGCTGAATAACTAAATACGCACATTGCGAATGGTGACATCAGAGGAACACTCTGTGCTTAGGATATGCTCAAAAGCATATCTATAGCAGGATGGTAGATGGAAAT
This sequence comes from Protopterus annectens, assembly GCF_019279795.1. Taxonomy (NCBI): domain Eukaryota; kingdom Metazoa; phylum Chordata; order Ceratodontiformes; family Protopteridae; genus Protopterus; species Protopterus annectens. The sequence goes on along the minus strand of NC_056731.1, from coordinate 1,542,125,344 downwards.
AAGTCCGCAATAAGAAACATGTGGATCACAAATGGGAAAATAACATAGCAAAAAGTGGCTGCTACAACGAATCCCTGTAGCAGCATCGAAGTCACAGGCCCCAGCAGGAAGTCAAAGGAGGAGTATCAGGAAATCAGGTCCCCTGCACGAGAGCAAATGCCAGGCTCAACAAGCAAGTACAGTAAAAAACACAAAGAGCCAGCAGAAGTGACTTCAAAAATATTTGTATTTACAAATACATACAGCAAAGACAAACCGGTTTCGGCTGGAATAACACAGCCTTCCTCAGTGTATAGAAGCAACAAACAAAAGACATGCTGTTTAAATAGTATAAAGCCATTTCCCATTGGTTGAACATTCATAAATATTCATTAAGTCCGGGTGGAAATAAACCCCCAAGCTTGATGATCCACTTTTTTTCTTTATTATTTAATATATTATGCCATCCAGTTTTATTCATTCGATTCCCACAGATTACATCAATAACCATAAACTTAAATTCCGCAGTAGAGTGCATTGACTGATGTTTGTAGAGAGCATTTGTAATCTTTTTATGTTTGATGTTGCTCATATGTTCCGAAATCCGTGATCTTAATGGGCGAGACGTCTGCCCTACATAGAATGCTCCACACTGGCAAGTAGCAAGGTAAATAACCCAATCATTGCTACAATTGGCAAAAAAGCCTAAATCATATACTTTGGAGCAATTTCTACTAGAGAAAGTTTTGGACGTGGTGACATATTTGCAATTGGAACAATGACCACATGGAAAACATCCATATACAGTTTTACCTGACAGCGTGGTCTGTCTATGTGCAAAATGTTTACTATCACAAAATTTGTAATGATTAAAATAGGATTTCAAATTTTTCCCATTTCTATATGAGAAAGTGCATCTGCTTGGAATAATATTAGCAATAGTGTGATCAGATTGCAAAATATTCCAGTTCCTATGAACACTATCTAACAAACAATTAGTGTTTCGAGCATAGGTAGTGGTAAATCTTAATATGGTTGATGTAACACCCGTATGGTCTCTGTATTGAAGTAAATCTGATCTATTCATATTGTGTACCTGGTTTTTGGCCATTGTAATATTACCAACTTTGTATCCTCTTTGTTTAAACCTATCCGTTAAATCACTTTCATTCAGACAAAATGTAGATGATTTCGAACAAATGCATCTGGCTCTTATGAACTGAGATTTGGGAATGTTCCTAGTGATATGTGGTGGATGGTAGCTGGAAGCATGCAGAAGTGAGTTATATTGCGGGAACTTTCTATACATTTCAGTGTCTAAAGTGCCATCAGGCAACCTGTGTACAAGAACATCCAAAAATGTAATTTTCTTTATATCATGGTGTTCAGTAAATGACAGTCCCCATTCATTGGCTTTTTTGCCAATTGTAGCAATGATTGGGTTATTTACATTGCTACTTGCCAGTGTGAAGCATTCTATGTAGGGCAGACGTCTCGCCCATTAAGATCACGGATTTCGGAACATATGAGCAACATCAAACATAAAAAGATTACAAATGCTCTGTACAAACATCAGTCAATGCACTCTACTGCGGAATTTAAGTTTATGGTTATTGATGTAATCTGTGGGAATCGAATGAATAAAACTGGATGGCATAATATATTAAATAATAAAGAAAAAAAGTGGATCATCAAGCTTGGGGGTTTATTTCCACCTGGACTTAATGAATATTTATGAATGTTCAACCAATGGGAAATGGCTTTATAGTATTTAAACAGCATGTCTTTTGTTTGTTGCTTCTATACACTGATGAAGGCTGTGTTATTCCAGCCGAAACCGGTTTGTCTTTGCTGTATGTATTTGTAAATACAAATATTTTTGAGGTCACTTCTGCTGGCTCTTTGTGTTTTTTACTGTACTTGCTTGTTGAGCCTGGCATTTGCTCTCGTGCAGGGGACCTGATTTCCTGATACTCCTCCTTTGACTTCCTGCTGGGGCCTGTGACTTCGATGCTGCTACAGGGATTCGTTGTAGCAGCCACTTTTTGCTATGTTATTTTCCCATTTGTGATCCACATGTTTCTTATTCCGGACTTATTTCCATCTACCATCCTGTTATAGATATGCTTTTGAGCATATCCTAAGCACAGAGTGTTCCTCTGATGTCGCCATTCGCAATGTGCGTATTTAGTTATTCAGCAATTATTTTCATCTAACGTTTGATGCTGGTATGCGTATGGACCATTTTGTTGAACCTGAAGATTTGATTTATTCATCATTAATCGTATTTGGAATGGGGACTATATGCAACTACGAGGTATTATTATTTGGTTGAATTTTCATGCTCCCAATCTGTTTATTTTCTATTTTTGGCTTTGTGACTCTTGGCAAGATCATATTCACTGAACTATCCTTGTATTGGAATCCATATTTACTTTTTTGGCGTGCTTCACAGCGGCGCTATTTGGGTGGTTTTTGTGTAATATATGCTCACTGAACTGTCATTTTATTTGATTACTTCATTTTTTCTCGTGGGCTTCACTGCGATGTTATTTGGATGGTCTGGGACATGGATTAATATGTCATGTATATACCCTATTTACACTCCTGTGGATTAATATACTACTAAGTATCATCTGTTTACGATGAAGAATGCTATGTGATTTTTTAACTGTAAGGCCTATATACACCTTGGTCTTGCAGTTAATTTGGGAGTCATATTGCGTGTTTCAGACATTTGCTGGACTTTCTGAGAAGGGTGTGCAGACTATTCAACTATATGTACTTTTTTCAGTCATTTAACATTTATAACCACGCTGCGCTACATACATTTTTGGATTTCCTATTATGTGGTTTGTGGAATTTATTTTTATATTCTTCATTTGACTTTAAAACATCAGTATATCACGGACATACTTTCGCGCCCTGGCTAAGCACGCATATAACTTTAGTCAGTGTTATTTACTATATTTTGGACTCATATTACTAAGCAATAAATAATGTTTATTGGGTCTATGTATTTTTTGTTAACATCTATCGATGACCCAACTCATTATTGCTTATATAGTTATATGCTTATCTGAGTTGATACTTATTACAAATATCTACCATGTTCTTGCATATTGTTTTGAATTATATATTCAGCAGTTTGGTATTGTCTCCATATTTGGGGATTGTGCTCCGTTCATATATTTCTTATGAGAGAATTATAATAATTTGTTATATGACAGTTATATGACAGTGATTGTTGACATTTCAGATCTCAGGTCATTATTACCTATGGACATATGTATTTCCTTTTTTCATCAATGGATATGTTATTGTTTTTGCAATTGATACTATATGTGATAATTGCTATTCACATTTATGATTAGGGTTTATACATTCCATTGTGTGTTCTTATTGCAGATTTATATTTCAATTTTCTATACATTGAATATATTACCTGTATAATTGGGTTGGTTTGGTCCTGGACTATCTTATTATGGTTCTAACATATTATATTGTTATGGATTATTATCCATGCACTTTTTTCTACTAGCCCTTTTATCTAGTAGTAGCTATACAGTGGGATGCCTTTTTTTGTACTATGCTAATATTTTAGGTTGTTCACAATATATGTATATCATATTGTGGGATGTTTAAGTATTTGACACAATTAGGCATATGTAACACACATATCATATTTCTTAAAGTGTTTGTTTTTCGTTATCATTGTGACCAGTTAATTATTTATTTATTTTGGTCTCATTGGGGTTAGTCCCTTGTCCTTATTATCTCTATTTAGGCAATGTTATCTAGATTTCCATTCAGCTCATATTGAATTTTATATATGGTCCGCTCTTGCTTTATTTCTTGTATGGCCCCCTCAATATGCACTTACTATAATTATTGGCATTTACTATTTTTGATTAGACCTTGGCATTTTTTGGTATTGATGTGGACGCAGCTCTTTTTTATCATCATTTGATGGTATGTTTTGCTGTTATTGTCCATTTGTGCTATTGAGCTGTCGTGGTTCTGTTCACAAGTAACCATTATTGACAGCTACTTATATTAAGATTATTTGATTGGACTGTCTTGGTTCAGCGTTCTGATACCAACATTGACAGTATTTTTTCAATTGCAATTATTAACATGGATTTATCAAACCTTATCTCGGGTTTGGTTGCAGACAGGGAAGACCTTGGGGTCTTTGGTCTATCTAACAATAATAACGGATGTATGGAACCTACAGAATCAAGCAGTCTGGAGTCATCATGTCAAATTTTGATTGATGATCTTAACAAGCAGCTTAGACAATTGCGTGCAAATGTAAAATATAGGTTCATAGGTTCATACTAGGCTATCTGCCCGAGGGCATTTACAAGCCTAGCCCATAGTTTTGTGGCTTACGCCACCCCTTTAGTATGGGGAACTATACCCATTATTTTGCTGTGCCTCTGTTGAGCAGTGACACTGAGGTAATCCCTGGGGTATATATGTGGCACAGCAAGCTCTTCGGGGCATATCAGGCCGCCAATATTACGTCTAGGGGGTTATGTATTCGTACGATCCCCCATGTCAAAAGTATGGATGATGAGTTGACCAAAAATTGGTCTAAAATACAACAGGAAGCCACTATGGCTTTTGTTAAAGAATTGCATAACTTTCACAATAGGGCAATTGATAGGGGGCTAACAAGCATAACTGCTATAGCGGACAAACTAAAAGTCTTTGAGAAAGAACCTTTATTTGAAGTTAGATTGAGTAAGGTAGTGGTAGACCTTAAAAAATATGACGCTGAATTAAAATCTAGGAAAATGAAATAATTCCATAGGGACCAGGAAGATTATTTACGTGGGAATCCATTTTTGCATCAGACCAAGCATGTGAGGTTTAATAATCCCCCAGCATCTACTATGAAATGCAAAAGACCTAGGTCAATTCTATGTAAACCTTATAATGAGACCACCTCATCTTTTCAGGATACTTCATCTGGCACAGATAACGAATCCCTGGCAGCATCGGGGTCTCCCTCTCCCAAAAGAACACCTGGGGCTGTCCCTTTAGGACTAAACGTAGATGGGGGGGGACGTAAACATCGAAAAGGTTCAAAATATTCAAGGTTTATTAGCAATGGCCCTGAAGAATTGAATGGTGCAAAATTTAACAATGTGTTGAATTTGTCCAATTTTGTTCTATCCTCTACACATATTTCTATTCTAAATAAAGGCCTCAGTTTTATACCTGGTTTTATGATTTCTGAAGATGCACTTGCTCAAGATGTAGTTTACATTTGCAGATTGCTTAACCTTAGATTATTTTTGGTGATTCTGGAAATAATATGGATCATGGTAAATTCATCTATCATAAATCCAGGTTTTGTACCACCTATGCATGACACATTTCATTTGTTTCTAAATAGTGTGCTCAAAGATCTACACTTCTTCAGTTCTGATGCTTTTGTTAAATATAACAATGTATTATCTATTGAGAAACAGGCTATCTGGGATCTACAGAACAATAAGGACATTGTTATTACCACAGCAGACAAGGGAGGTGCTGTGGTTGTGCAGAACTGGGTAGATTATGATAGGGAGGCTCATAGACAGCTTTTTGATACCAGATACTATTCTCATATGTCTGTCGACCCTACTTCTAGACTCATTAAATGTATCAAATGCTTTCTTGTTGATGCCAAAGATCGGGCTATTATTAACAATGACACTTTTCAACACTTGTCAATAGTGAATTCCAATGCCCAATACATCTATTTTTTACCCAAAATCCACAAGAATGCTACTAATCCTCTGGGCAGACTCATAGTATCTGGTAAAGGCTATGTTACTGAGCCACTGTCTATGTTTTTGACCAAATATTTAAAACCTTTACTACCATGCTTTAGATCGAGGTTACAAGACACAACGAATTTCCTGCAAATAATATCAGATACACAACTTGAGGCGGATTGGCTTCTATGTACATTAGATGTGAGTGCACTTTATACAAATATACCACACCAGGCAGGATTAAAAGCTTTGGCACACTGGTTAGATGTTACAAAATTGTATTCTCCATTATTCAATTCCTTTTTGGTTGATATGGCTAGATATGTTCTTACATGCAATGTATTTTATTATAAAGATCTGTGCTTCTGGCAAACCAAAGGTACAGCTATGGGGGCATCTTTTGCCCTTATATATGCTGACCTTTTCATGGCTTATGTTGAATCAATTATTATTTATGATTCTACCAGAAACACTTTCCTATCTGATATGGACATATGGAGACGTTACCTAGATGACGTGTGGTTGGTTTGGAGAGGTACTGAATCTGGACTTGCAGATTTTCTTTTATAGCTTAACAACAATGAATGGGGACTGTCATTTACTGAACACCATGATATAAAGAAAATTACATTTTTGGATGTTCTTGTATACAAGTTGCCTGATGGCACTTTAGACACTGAAATGTATAGAAAGTTCCCGCAATATAACACACTTCTGCATGCTTCCAGCTACCATCCACCACATATCACTAGGAACATTCCCAAATCTCAGTTCATAAGAGCCAGATGCATTTGTTCGAAATCATCTACATTTTGTCTGAATGAAAGTGATTTAACGGATAGGTTTAAACAAAGAGGATACAAAGTTGGTAATATTACAATGGCCAAAAACCAGGTACACAATATGAATAGATCAGATTTACTTCAATACAGAGACCATACGGGTGTTACATCAACCATATTAAGATTTACCACTACCTATGCTCGAAACACTAATTGTTTGTTAGATAGTGTTCGTAGGAACTGGAATATTTTGCAATCTGATCACACTATCGCTAATATTATTCCAAGCAGATGCACTTTCTCATATAAAAATGGGAAAAATTTGAAATCCTATTTTAATCATTACAAATTTTGTGATAGTAAACATTTTGCACATAGACAGACCACGCTGTCAGGTAAAACCATATATGGATGTTTTCCATGTGGTCATTGTTCCAATTGCAAATATGTCACCACGTCCAAAACTTTCTCTAGTAGAAATTGCTCCAAAGTATATGATTTAGGCTTTTTTGCCAATTGTAGCAATGATTGGGTTATTTACCTTGCTACTTGCCAGTGTGGAGCATTCTATGTAGGGCAGACGTCTCGCCCATTAAGATCACGGATTTCGGAACATATGAGCAACATCAAACATAAAAAGATTACAAATGCTCTGTACAAACATCAGTCAATGCACTCTACTGCGGAATTTAAGTTTATGGTTATTGATGTAATCTGTGGGAATCGAATGAATAAAACTGGATGGCATAATATATTAAATAATAAAGAAAAAAAGTGGATTATCAAGCTTGGGGGTTTATTTCCACCCGGACTTAATGAATATTTATGAATGTTCAACCAATGGGAAATGGCTTTATAGTATTTAAACAGCATGTCTTTTGTTTGTTGCTTCTATACACTGAGGAAGGCTGTGTTATTCCAGCCGAAACCGGTTTGTCTTTGCTGTATGTATTTGTAAATACAAATATTTTTGAGGTCACTTCTGCTGGCTCTTTGTGTTTTTTACTGTACTTGCTTGTTGAGCCTGGCATTTGCTCTCGTGCAGGGGACCTGATTTCCTGAAACTAAGCAGGAAGTCATCTTAGACTTGTTCTCTTTATGTTTTAAAACTTCCACCATGTTTAGATTGTGTGAGGTCAGCAGATATAATGTGCAGTCCTATGATTGCAGATCTATACATGTAATCAATTTTGAGGAGGCCCATACCTCCTTCAGAACAGGGAATATATAATCTTGGTATGCACCGATTCTTATAAATGACTTGTTAAGAATGAAGCATTTTTGTTTTCCTGTCAAACTGATCTAGTACCTTTTGGGATCAGTCAGTTTCCCAAAACTGTAAGTTACAACAGGAAGAGCAAAATGGTTTATAGCTTGGACTTTGTTCCTAGATGGCAAAGCTCTTTTCAGTATTAATTTTGGTCTTCTAAAATATTCCTTATTAAGTTTTATTTGCATTTTTTATGTTTTATTGTTGATCTTCATCAGTTCTCAGATATTTATATACTCCCTCTCGCTCAAGTTCATTTATATCACATTCCTGTTCCAGACTACTATTTTCTTGGTGATGCAACTTTTCTGCTTTAAAATAGTTTTTGCACATTTATCTAAACCAAAACCATATATTATCTGAGAAAGTTTTGATTACTTGCAGTTGTGCTTTCAGTTCCTCATCTGATGAGCTATACATTTTTAAATCATTGACAAAAACAAGATGAGAAGTCTTTACACTTTCTTGTTTTCTGGAAGCTAAATTGTAGCCATGGCCTAATCTGTTAAGTAGACAGCTTAAGAGGGTAAGGTCAAGACAAAAGAGCAGTGGTGATAAAGAGTCACCCTGAAAGATCTCCCTTTGAATTCTTATCCCTGGGATAATATTTTGTCCTTTACCATGGCTTAGCTTGCAAAGTGGTTTGCCACTGTTTCATGGTCACTGTAATGTAATGAATCAATATAAGGTGAATATTATACACTTGTAAGCACTCTTTTATCCACGAATGTGGGATGCTGTCAAATGATTTTTTGTAGTCTATCCAGGCCATACATAGATTCTTCCCCTTTTTACAATTCTCCATTATGACTTTATTTAATAACAAATGATTTTTCATTCCATATGACTTTCTTTTGTTACCCTTTTTTTCTGTTGCCATAATTAAGTTTTCTTCTAAATGACTATAAACTCTGTTGGCATCATTTCCAGTGTATAGTTCACACATTGTCAGAAGACAAGTTATTAAACAGGAGTATCGTTTTTCTTGTTCTTAACCAGGTTGGTGTCTGTTCGGGGTGTGCATATAAATTCATACTCATGGTTAAATCTTCATGTAATGATGTTAATAATGTTAATAATGTTAAGCCAGAAGCTGGTTACTGCATCTGAGCCTGGGATTTTGCAAGTGGGAGATTTTATTAATTTTGTTTTAATCTCTCTGGCCATTACTTCATCTCATTTCGTATCTTGTACATTTGAACTTCTTATTCTTTCTTTTACTTCTTCTATCCATTCAGCACCTATATTATGTTCCACAGGATCTTTAAAAATATTTCTCCAGTATGTGTCTATTTCTTCTTTTTTGATGATGTTTCTATTCCTTTTGCCTTGTTTTTCCAATTCTCTATAAAATGTTTTGTCATCAATAAATTATTTTGTACTTTTCCTTTATATTTATCTGCATATCTTCTAAGTTTTTCTGCCTGTGCTGATATGTTTAGTTTATTATTTGCAATAGTGTAAGACAGATCCTGGTCTGGTCTGATACTGCACATTGCTTTTATCACATCTATTTTTCTGAGTATTTTTGTTGACCTTTTCCCTCTTCTGTACTCTTTTAATAGGGACACTTCTTGTCTTAGTTGTTTTATAGTTCTCTCTGTTCAATACTTTCATGATGGCATTTGATTTCTTGCCTTCCTTTCCCTTACTGCCCTGTGTTGTTGTGGTAAGACTTTATCTGTTATTAATTTAGATGCACGGTAATACATCCTACTTCCTTCTATTATATTGCATGAATTTCTATAAGCAGTCTTGATTACTGTTGATTTATTAAGCTTCTACCATTTTGGGTGTTACTGACTTTCTGTAGTCTATTTCTTTCATTGATCTTAATGTGTCTGTCTACCTCTATTAAATCAAGCAACTCTTCCCTTAAATAATTTTCTTCTAAACTAAGGGCACATTATTTGTTCTCTATTTCCTGTGGGCATTCTACAGAAAGTTCCAGAACATCTTCCTGTACAATATTCTCTTCGGCTTCATCCTGTGTCATCCATCGGTGTTTCATATGGGAACTCACTAGGCTATTACTCCAGAAACATTGCTGCATCAGAGTTGCCAGCTTCCTGTTTCTTCCCTTGCTGTGCAACTCCAACTGACCTTTTGTACTGGTTTCCTACAGAATGCTGCAAAGTAGCTTCATATGGCAACTAATCAGATCCTTCCCATTCCACTTGTTTCTCCTTAATTTGGGGATTCATTATTCAGTTATGCTGTGATGTTATGAAACTTAGATTTTCTACACTAAATCCTTCACTTCACAGATAATCCATAACTTCAGTTACTATTTCTTTAACGTCTCCATTACAAATCCTCTTTTCTACTTTCCTCCTTAGTTTTCTTATTTTTTATTGTAAAATTTCCCATATCTGTATACCTTTGGCTGTATTTCTCTTCCAATATCCTTGACACTGCATCTTTTTCATATTGATTCATTTTGATTTCCCCTTTGCATAAATACTGCACCATATTAAATCTCTTTTTCTTTCCCATGTCTATCTTTCTTCTTCAGATGTCTATAACTCCTATTTCTCCTTACCTGTGAGACTCATTGTTTCATCATGCTGTGACATAACCTGTGTTAGATTTTCTACACTAAATCCTTCACTTTGCGGGTATTCCATAACTTCAGCTTCTGTTTCTTTTACTTCTGCTTTATTAATCTTTTGTTACATGTCCCCCCTTTGTGATCTTAGTTTTTGTATTGTGAAATTTTCCATATCTGGCTGCCATTGCCTATATTTCTCTTTTAATATCTTTGGAGCTTTTTTTGTTTTGTTTTGTTTTTGATTAAGTTGGCTTTCTCTTTTGCATAAATATTGTACCATATCAGAACTGTCTTTCTTTCTTTCCTTTTGAAGACATAATGAAAACTCCACAACCTCTGAACCACAAAAACACCAAAAATAGCTTCAAATCAGGGTCCACAAACACCAATGGATATACATCTGCATCTAGTTTATTTTTGTACCTCAGCCTTTTGCCTTCTGGGATTAATTAATTCAACTGCATAGAATCTATTTTATATACTCAGTGCTTCTCATTAACAAATTATATACAGTCAATTAAGTATTTAAAAAAATTTAAATAATTACATCAAGAATCACCATAAACTGACTGGGCTCATATGTTTTATGACTGTATAAAATTGAAAGAATACTGGAAGTCAATTAATGAATTTTTGCAGGCTCTTTTTACAGATAATTTCATTATTTCTAAATCTCTTATATTATTCAACACACCTGTACCTCAAAGTGTTAAAAAGGTTAAGCTTCCCTTGTTATGGTCTATTCTAGCAGTGGCTAGGAAAATAATAACTAGAAATTGGATTTCAGATACACCTCCTTCGTTCAATGAATTTAAAAATGTTATGAATATAGTGTGCCATATGGAAATAAACGCAATTAGGACTAGAACAAATAGAAAAACGTCTTATTTTATTGTATGGGATAATTTACAAAATTTGTTAAAAAAATTTTAATTTCAATAGCATGGTATTTTAGTTTAATTGGTTGATCTGATTGTAGTGGATGTCTTTGTAAATACTTTGGTTGTTTTGTTGAATATTATAATAATACCTATTTTTAATTACTTGTATAAAATTGTTATGATATTTCTCTTATATGTTAAAACAATAAACCTGTTTTGAAAAAAAAGAATCACCATAAACTTAATTTTGACACAGTTTCTTAAAAATACCCTTTTATATATGTGTGTGTGTGTGTGTGTGTGTGTGTGTGTGTGTGTGTGTGTGTGTGTGTGTGTGTGTGTGTACACACACACACACACACAAAAACACATCTTATACAATTTTAGAATCTTTTTTGTTCTATACATGATTTTATTAAATACATACACATATATAAACAAAAAAAGTCCTTTATAAGGTTATGTTACTGTCCACGTTCATCCCCCTTGGAAGCAATGCTCTGTAGCTTATAATCATCCTACCTTCTAGCCTATCAAGTTCCTGGCCCCTGTATTGATGTCGTTTTTGGTGTTTTTGTGATTTCTTTCTTTCCTTCCCATGTCTATATTTCTTTTTTATATCTTTCAAAAATCTCTACATTTTCTTCTTTGTATTTTCTCACTTCCTCAGCCACTTCTTTTTCCAAATGACTCAGGGTTTCTTGATCTATATAATGTTTTTCATGAATCTGTTGTATTAATGAATTCAAATTTGCATTTGAAGCTTTTGACAGTTTTTCTTGTGCAAGCATTTTTCTTTCCTCTAATTTCTCTCTTAATCTTTTTGTATATCTTCTGTCCAGAAGTTCTGGGCTTCTTGTATAATAGAAACAATGCATAATTTCTTTTTTATCCTCAATAGTCCACTTTGTATTCTTTATGGCTCTTTTTAGGCCTGTCAGTTTTTGTGGACTACTACTTCCTTCTAAAACAGTGGGGACATCTTCCCTATCAGCCTGGCCTAACCTCACTGTAGAAATGTTTCTGTCTCTTAAGGATTCTACACTGTCATTTTTTTCCAGTCCTGCCAAAAGTGTGCCTACTGGGATTGGGCTCTTTTTTTATCCTGGGACTTGTGCAGCCAGCTGTCTTTTTATTTCTGATGCCATTTGACTTTGCTAACGTGCAGTAAATCCATCAGTAATGGGTTGGATGATGCCTTGTATGGCAGACACAGGTCACCTCTTAACAGTCTGTAGGATGCAGAGTATAGTGACAGGGCTTTGAGTTGGTCCATCTGGGACATGTTGTATAAGCCTTGTATCCATTCAGCTTTTTTTTAACCCTTGGTGGAAGGGTTAGACAAAACTGACATTGAGTCTTACAATAGACTGCAGTAATTAAATTAATAAAACAGGTCAGGAAGGAGACGGGCAAAGAGCAGTACATGTACGTAGCTAACAATAAATTAGGGAAATATATACAGAAGCTAAAGAAAAAGTAGATGACTCTCATGCTGAATGAAAAATGGAATTTAGAGTATCAGACTTCTTTTTGAAAAATAAAAAAGGAAGAAATGGTCAGAGCCAGAATTAGGGCTCTAAGGAAAAGAAAGTATGATTACTAGTGAATAAAAGAGAAGGTAAGTACCAATACCACTCATAGGAGAAAATCATTTTCACGAGTTACATGTTATATATGATTGAAAAACCTACATCTGTCAGAATACTGATGAAAATAATGCTCACTTGACTGGCTTTCATAAAAAATATATCAAATTCAAGATGGCTAAATGTTAAAACAGTATACTAAGTAAAGCAATAGAGACTCTAGCAATCACAGATGAGTAAAATAACAGAATAACCCAACTATATACACCCATACCTTGAATTAAGAAACAATTTTATCCACATAGTTGCATTTTGGGTGGTCATTTACGGATACAGAAGAGAAAACTAGTATTTTAGTTAGATTTTACTGGCCTAGTGTTATGAAGGGCATAGAAAAGTTTTTTTTTTTTTTTTTCAGTTTGCCTAGAATGTCAAAAGACAGCACCCAACACAAGTTTAAAGAGACCCTTAATATCTGTACCTATTAAGGAAGTCCCATTGAGAGAACAATTGTTATTGTAGGCCGGTCTGTAGAATCTGCTGGCGGCTATCAGTATTTCCTAGTCTAAATGCAAAGGACCAGCACTGCATTTTTTCTACATGTGAAAATCTGTTCCAAATGTTTACTAAGGTATACCATTCATGCCCAAAGTAACTGTTAAACTTTGACAAATGTTTTAAATGAAACAACCAAGATGGGCTAGTGGAGCATTTTAATAAAACTTAAAATTTGTGTTAAAAAAAAAAAAAAAAGAGTATAGAACTGGATGGAAGAAATTTTGACCAACAGTTTCTATATAGTCCCTTTGTAAGTGAAGAAACCAGTTCATTAAATGGATTCACACCATTTTAACTTCTATATATAGCAATCATCCCTGACACTTTCTATATACAGCAAACACTATGTGGGAAGATGACAACACCCTCTTTAAAAGTGTGACACAGCAGTGTACAGACCTGCAGAACAAGTTGATAACTATAATTCCTGTAGCAAAGGAACATGGAGACAATGCATTTCTCATAGCAGAAAAATAACTAACTCAGAGAATTTAAATTATGACATTAAGTACTTGTGTTAGTACCCACTGCTGACAACATTTTACTTCCAATGTGGAAAGGACCTTTAGAAAATGTAAAAGTGAAATATAGAGATGAGACAAATGGGGAAAAAAAGAAACAGAAAATTTAAGACATATAAATATTCTGAAACCTTAGCTCAAAACTGAAGTTTTTCTTATAAGTATGCTTACAAGGGGGGTAGTTAAGGACCCATGACAAATGCTCAAGTCAAAACAGATGAGGTATTATCAAAGTCTCAGAAACAAAAAGCAAAGAAATGTGTACTCAGGAGCAAAGGCACATTTTCAGGTTGTCTATTAGAAACAGTTTAATTCAACACAGTACAGAAACAGTAGTTGGCAGAAAGTGAATCTGAAATCACATTGAATACCAGAATCAGAATTGCAAGCAGTTAAAAGGTGTAGGTAATGCTACAACATGGGTCACAGAAAAAAATCCCAAAGTAAGTAGAATTATCACAATGACTTCAGAAAATTAAGAACCATATCTAAATTTGATTCTTACCAGATAGACTCTCCTATCACAGAATTCTGAATCTTCATCTCCATGGAGCAATGGCAACATTTCAGAGAATACTGGATAAAATTCCAAGACACCATACATCATATGCAGCAGATTACCTGGATGACAAGTAAGATTTTATAAAGACTGAGAAAGCTATATCCCTGAAACTCAATCCATTTTAGATTCCCTGGGTTAATTTGGGTTGACTGGTAATTCAGATAGCTCCCAGTTAGACATAACGGATGCTTATTATTTAAGTTATGCAATAAGTCACAGAACGGTGAAACCACAGGGCAAGAAAACTGAAGCAGAGCATTACTGGCTTACAGCTATTAAGAAAAAGGTTAACTCATTTTTAGGCATAGTTAGCTATTTTTCTAAATGTATTCCTAATTTGTCTACAATTGGTTGCTGCCTAACTGTGCTGTCCATTGTAAGGTTTCCTTGAAGTGTAAGTGGTCTATTGATCAGAACAGGCCTTTAAGCAGCTGATAGATAAGATGTGTTCAGAGACAGTGCTAATAGCTCCAGACTTTCCCATGCAATTCTTATTAGGCACAGATTCCTCAAAGATGGACTTTGTCTCAGGCTACAAATGGAGATGAACATCTAGTTTGTTAGTCAAGTATAAATCTCAACAATGCTAAGAAGTATTGTTCAGCTTTACAGAGAACACCTTGGCATAAAATGGGCTTTGCCACTTTAGAGTACTATTTATTGGGTAGGAAATTTATATTAATCACTGATTATGCTCCTCTACAGTGAATTTATAAACAGAAAGATTGCAACCCAGAATTATGCAGATGGTCTTTAACTCTTCAGTTTATGATTTTCAAATCCAACATCATCCAATCTGCAATCACCTGAATGCAAATTTACAGTCTTGGACTTATGTCCCACCTAATGATGTTAAAATCTGTTTTTTTTTACCTGGGGAGTCACATGCAATATTGGCAGCTGAGCCTGTGAAATACATTACTTGTGATGATGCTATATCATTAATTATAGGTACATTTGTTAAAGGATGTGTCATGGGATGGAATATCAGTGCTCCTGAGAAATACAAAACAGCAGGCAAACCAAGAGAGATTCTACATAACAACTAATGGAGATCAGGTGCTTCTTACAGTAGGCTTTGATTAATCACTTTTTAGGAATGAGATTCTTGATCTCTGGAGTAGGTAATGTTTAAAAAAGGAATCTGCAAGTGTTACATTTAAAGAACAAAGGCACTCTAGAAGACGCCACTGAAATCTGGAAGAGGGATTGGATCTACTGGCTTGCAAAAGAGAAGATAAATAAACTATCTCTGCCTGTATGATGACAAAGAGCATTAATGGGAAATGACTGGTATCTGTAAGTACTGTTTGTTTGTTAGCCAGCTTTGAAAAAAAATGTTTATTCATTTACAGTGAAATTCTTTTGGAAAAGACTTGAGCAATAAATTCATGACTGCATGTTTATATTTTATTATTTTACACTTTAAGTATATGGCTTTCTTGCAAGTAATCCTCACCATTAAACTACAACTGACTCCAGAGACTGTTCTTATTACTGCAAGTACAGTAGGTTGTTATTGTATATGTATTGTAATATAGTGTGGGAATTCACATTTTAAGATGTATCAAAATAATGTAAAAATTGTTTCTGTACATAATTATTTTGCAAATAGTGAACATCTTGCAAATAACATTATCAATTGTGTTTAAAAGGGGTGTTTGTAAATGTGTTTGTCTTTAAGGAAGAAAGGCTTATTTTGTATGAAGTAGAAAGGTTCCCACAAGTAATATTTTAAAAAAAGCAAAGATCCTATTAGTACTGTGTATAAAAACAGGGCTATGACATTGGTAATCAGAGGTGATGGAGACAATGCATTCATCGCTAGTTTTGCTGAGAGTGGTATAACAAAGAACAGATAATCTAGAAGAACCTAAAGTGCACTGTAGATTTACTACTAAGAATGCAATGGAAATGGAAACTGTGTATAGTCAGCTTGCTACTGTATCAGAACTGGCATAATAGATCATATAATTATTTCATTATCCTACCTACATTAAAGTTGCACCATTATGTTTCCTGCTTAATAAAACCACATTGTGTTTTAGTTGCCTTTGCCACCTTATTTGAAACCACATTTGTGGGTGCAGTGGTCAGACTGGCAAAACCTTTTCCATGTCATAAAGGATTCAAAGGTGTTACTGCCTGAAAGATCAGTAACTGAGCAAATGATTTCCATAATTAGACAGCAGTGCCATTTTATTGGCAAGAAGCTTCCATGTAGAGTGCACCTGTGGTGGTTCATGTGCCAAAATGATGACTATGGAGTAATATCTGCAGATTATTGCTAATAAAGAAGATGGGATGGAGGTAAAAATCAAATACATGGTGATGCTAAAGACATGTGCACTTATTAAGTTATTAACCATGAAGAATGACCTTGAAGCATGCATAATGTCCTTCAAATGGTATGCCCACTGGATGAGACCAGAAGAAAAGAGATAAAATCCTCCTGACCTAGCTAACAGGTGAGCCCTAAATGGCCTTCATGGATGTAGAAGGGACTGAATGTTACAAAGTTAAAAAAAACACTATTAATTCAAGCCAGTATCGCCTCTGAGATACAAGATCAAAATTTTGATAGTTGGATATTTTCTTCTATCAAGATGGTAAGATTAAAATTATGTGGTGTAAAACATGTATGGTTAGATCATGAATGTCTACATTATAAAATAAAATGACAAACATGTTAGCCACTGGCAAATTTAAAAGGGCTCTGCCTGATACTTTATGAAACTGGGTGTTTCAAACCAACCCAAACAATGCTGAAATTCTTGTTTGTATGTTATGAATTTAAGCTGCTTCAAATTAAGCAGTCTAGAGTTATGGGAAAGCTTGTGTTAAAACTTGACAAACAGAGAGTATAAACTGTAGACATGCTCCCATGAATTCATGATTGGACATACTATGAACTGTATCGCTCACAGTAAAAGACCCTGCTCACACAACGTGGGATTTTGTGATTCAGAGTCATGTTAGCAACAATGAGGAGAGTCTTCATCATCAGTTAATTTGCATGTCTCTGAATCACAGTTATTACTGCAATGTGCAGATCTTTGCTGTTTTGCACATCATTGTAGCTCACTGATGCTGATGTAGTAGTTATTATCATCCCACCTCAGTCATTCTCCCACATATACAAGTGCACATTCAAACACACACACACACACACACACACACACACACACACACACACACACACACACACACACACACACACACACACACACAGTCAATGTACCTATCCCTGATTTGTCTGCCCTCCCCGCTATTTAGTATTTCACCCTGCCCCTGATTCTCATACTGGATGAAGTGCTGTTAAAGAAAAAGAAGTTATGTCTTACCATAACGTTCCATCTATATTGTTGATCCTCGTTCAGTCATTACATATGGGTATCGGTTCCGACCTTGGAACCAAGCCAGCCATCTTCCAAGCTCGCGTCAGCTACAAACTCTGGAGCTAAACTCTTACCCAGAATTCCCCTCTCCCTGTTACCTCAGATTGAGTTTGCAAGTCAAAAGAAGGTAGAGGCTACCTCTGGTCAAATGACCTAAGAGAACCGGATGGTGAGATCCACTAGAAGCCACAGGAGGGGGAAGGATGGAGGGTCGTAATGGCTGAATGAGGATCAACAATACAGATGCAACGTTATGGTAAGACATAACTTCTTTATCTGATATTGTTAATCCTCGTTCATTCCTTACATATGGGACTGAGTCCCCAGCTACCTCTATTCCTGGGAGGCTCTTATGGAAGGACATTCCTGAGCACCATAGAACAAAAAGATGCTCTTCCCCTGGAGGCCAAATCCAGTTTGTAATGATTGATGAAGGTATGAGGTGTAGCCCAAGTTGCAGCTGAACAGATGTCATGTAAAGAGGCTCTGGCCTGGAAGGCAGCAGAAGTTGCCACCGACCTTGTCAAATGAGCATTCATGGTAGTAGGCAATGGGATATTATGTTGTGTATAAATGAAGGTCACACAGTCTTTCAACCATCTAGCTAATGTGACCTTAGCAACAGCAGATCCTAATCTAGGTCCAGAATAGGCCAAAAATAACTGGTCAGATTTACGAAAGGACCTAGTCCTGTTCAAGTAGAAGCAGATTTGCCTCTGAATATCTAGGGTATGTAGGCAATACTCTCCTCTCTTTGAATGATTGGGAAAAAAAAAACTGGCAATTCAATGGTTTGATTAATGGACATTTCAGAGATAACTTTTGGCAGAAATAAAGGATTAGTTCTCAAAGACACTCTATCTCTATGAAAAATCAAGTACGGACTCTTGATGCATAAAGCTTGAAGCTCAGAGATACATCTGGCAGAAGTAATGGCGACCAAAAACAAGGTTTTCCATGACAAATATTTGAGGTTGCAAGAAGAAGCTGGTTTGAAGGGTGGCATTGTGAGAGATTGTAGAACTAATGACAGGTCCCATGGTTGAATAGGCTCTCTAAAAGGGGGCTTCAAATCATTCACACCTTTTGTTAAGGTTTTGCATAATTTGTGTGACATAAGAGAGAAGTCTTGGACACCCTCATGGAAATTAGATATTGCAGCCAAATGAACTCTAATGGTAGAGGCCGATAGACCTAAATGAAATAGGTCAGCCAGATACTTTAGTATTATCGACACCGGTGCTGAGAAGGGATCTACTTGTTTTTCTTTCAGCCAACAGGTAAATCTTTTCCACTTGCTTAGATAAGTAATTCTAGTGGAAGACTTATGAGATGCAATAAGAATGTCCCATACTGGTAAAGAAAGATTGTTCTGCCTGGCAATCAAAGGAATTGGAGGAGCCAAGCTGTGAGCTTCAGGCTGTCTAAGTTGGGATGAATCAGGTTCTGTGGGTGTGAGATCAACTCTGGGGTTGGATGGAGAATCCATTGTTGATCTAGCAGGTGAGGCCAAAGGAAGGGGAACCAAATCTGATGAGGCCAATATGGTGCTATGAGGATCACCTTGCTCCTCAACCGACGGGCTTTCTTCAGAAACTGGGGAATGAGGGGAAAGAGTGGGAATGCATAAAGAAGACCCAAGGGCCAATCGTGGACTAGAGCGCCCCTGGGTGACTGTCCCAGAGGGGGAATCAGGGCGAAGTATTTGCTGCATTTGAAGTTAGTCAAGTATGCAAACAGTTCGCAGCAAGGCCGGCCCCAGCAGTTGAAGATCTCCACCACTATCAAGGGATTCAGGGACCACTCGTGAGGTTGTAGAATGCTCCTGCTGAGTCTGTCTGCTATCACGTTGGAACTCCTGGGAATGTACGTTGCTAGAAGAAAATGGTTGGTAGCCATCGCCCATTGCCATATCCTCATGGCTTCTCGACAAAGGGGGTAAGATTTGGTTCTGCCTTGTTTGTTGATGTACCAGACCACTGCCATGCTGTCTGATTGAATTGCAATTGTCCCAGAAGACAGCAGGGGATGGAATGTTTGCAATGCCAGAAGCACCGCCCTCAGCTCTAGAACATTTATATGCAGTTTGGCCTCCAATTTGGATCAAGTGCCTTCAACTGTCTGTCCCTGTCATAGCCCCCCCACCCCATCAGGGAGGTGTCCATGGTCTCTGTTGCCTTGGGTTGCTGGGGGGAGAAGGGGCGAGACCATTGTGACGGGCTGTGGGTCATCCACCAATTTAAGTCCTGTTTGCACCTGTGGGTTACTCGAATCTTGGCTGAAAGAGGATGCTAAAAACAATACCATTGGGTGAGCAGTAGCCATTGTAGAAGCCTCTTATGAAACCTGGCCAGGGGGACAATGGTGATGGAGGCTGCCATGGAACCCAACAGCTGTAGGATAGAGTGAGCCGTGGATTTCTCCTTTGAAAGGATTGGGATCAGTTGCTGCTTTATCCTTAGAATTCTGTGCTCTGAAGTGGATGCTCTGAAATTCTTTGTATCCAGGATGACCCCTATGAATTCTGTGGACTGAGATGAGGTGAGGTTGGATTTTTGCCAGTTTATGGTTATGCCTAGCCTTTGTGCTGTGAGGAGAGAGTATGCCAGGGCTTCTTCCAATAGATGTCTGGTGGGTGTGGAAATGAGCCAGTCGTCTAGGTATGGAAACACCTGGAATCCTTGTAGTTGCAAGTGAGCTGTGACAACTGCCATACACTTTGTAAACACTATGGGGACTGTAGATAGTCCAAAGGGCAGTACTCTGAACTGGTAGTGACTGGCTCCCGCACAGAAGCACAGAAATCTTCTTGATGACCTTCCACTTTTATGTTGTAGTACGCATCTTGAAGATCTATTGAGCACATCCAATCATCTTTTTCCAAATGCGGGAGGATAGACTGTATTGTGACCATCCAGAATTTTTGTACTCTCACAAACTTGTTCAATACACTGAGATCCAAAATTGGTCTCCAGTCACCAGTTTTCTTTGGCACCAAAAATAGTCGCGAGTAGAATCCAGATCCTATCTGGTCTGGAGGGAATATTTGGATGACTCTTTTTCTTAGCAGCTTTTCTATCTCTAGTGCTGCTTCTTCCCTTTGACTGGGTGGTACGTCAGGAAGGTTTTTTGAAGGGACAGGACAAAGATCGAAGGGGATATGATAACCTCTGGTTATAATCCTTTGTACCCAAGAATCGATGGTGATGGTTAGCCAGGCAGAAGGGTACAAGGAGAAATGACCCCCAACCACCTCCGGAGGAAAGGAGTTGGGCTGCTCTTCAGGAGCACTGGTAGGATTGACAAGGGAAAGAGTCCCTGGAACCCTGGTTATGGGGACCCCCTCTTTATCAAAAGGGGAATCTTCCCTGTGAGTTTCCCACTCTGTCTCTAGGGGAGAACTCAGCCTGTGTGTCACGGAAAGGACCCTGAGACTTCTTGAACCATATCTTCCCACTCTTTTGGTTTCGGAAGACAGCACGTTGAGGGGAAGAGTAGTGGACACCTACAGCAGAAAGGCTCTTACTGTCCTGTTCACATCTGGCCAGTGTGCTTTTAACTTTGGGTCCAAACAATGAAGAGGCCTCGATAGGAGCATTAAGAAAGGAAGCCTTAAAGGGTTCCGCAAATTGCATAAGCGCATCCAGGCTTGCCGTCTAAAGACCACTAATTTCCATGAGGGTGTCCAAGACTTCTCTTATGCAAACCTAAACAAAGGTGTGAATGATTTGAAGCCCCCCTTTAGAGAGCTTATGTCACTTTGTAAACAAAAACAAAAAAGGTGTGAATGATTTGAAGCCCCCTTTTAGAGAGCCTATTCAACCATGGGACCTGTCATTAGTTCTACAATCTCTCACAACCGTTTTCTTCTAGCAACGTACATTCCCGCTCAAGCTGCTCCTTCTGATGAGTGAGATATCAGTCGCATAGAGGAGTTAGATATTGACTCAATGTTGGCCAGCTGAGAGGCCACTTTGTCGTGGACCTCGTCAGACATGGCACCAGCCAAGGTTTCAGAGAGCTCGGAAATTAAATCCTTTTGAAGCCTGGTAAAGTGTGCCATATAATTCAGGGACCTGATGGCAAAGGTCACTGATGCAAAGGTGCACTTCCCTATCCTGTCCAGGGCCCAGGACTCTTTGTTGGGTGGGTGGAGAGTCTGGCTTTCTTCCTCCACCAGATCCTTTTCGGTTGTGGCTGCCACCACCAGAGCATCCACAGGGAGACCTTTAGACCAATGGGGATCCATAGCAGGAGAGGACAAAATCTTATCTGGCCTCCGGGGAATAGCCTTGACAGTGTCAGGAGCCTTCCACGCATGCTGCACGATGAGCTAGACAAGTTCATCGGCAGGTGGAGTAACCCAGGAGGTAGGGGGGCCGGACGTGAAAAGCCTGCAGGACCACAGACTCCTCAGAGGTTGGATTAGAGGGCTGCCAGTCACCTCTCTGTTTAAGGATTTCAAGGATATCACCAAAGGATACCTCAGAGAGTAACCGAGGGGATCCTTCCCCCACATCAAAGTCTGTGTCTTCAGTGAGGGACTCCTCTGTGGAGTCCATGTGCTTCCTTTTGTAAGAACTTTTCTGGTGAACTTCCTCAGAGGGGGAAGCTGGGGAAGATAATGGAAAGGGGGTTTCCTGTGGGAATAAGTCCTGAGGCCCTTGCGCCCAGTGTCCGCCAGGTGCAACTTCTGAAGACAGCGGTCCAGAGGATGGTGGGGAGATAGGCAGCACAGTATCACCAGCAGAAGCCAGAGCTTTCTCCATCAGTTGGAAGGCTGGTCCACCTAAAGAGGGGTGAGTGTCCAGGACAGCAACAACAAAATACTCCCAATGCTGTGGTGAACTGTCTCAAAACCAAAAAGCAGAACAAAAACAAAGACAGTATGTTCACCAAAGATAATGGCTCCAAATAAAATAGATCCACGATCTGTTAAAATCCAAAATGAGATTTCCTTTAATTACTAGTGCCAAAAACAAAATAAAAAGTCCCTAAAAATCAATACGATAAGCACTTTCGACAAGTGTCTTCCTCAGATCGTAATGCAAACAAAGGGACTAACACTGATCTTTAAAATAAATGTCCTTGATTGTATTGGCCAATCCAAACACAAGTTGGAACGCTGTCAACCAATCCAAATAGGTAATTCACCACCTTATTTACATACAAAGGCACAATCACTTCAGTTTCCCGCCTTTCTGAAGGCAACCCTAATATGCAAATCAGGATTCATGAATAACCAATCAAATTTAATAAAGAACTGATGTACCAATGATTGGTAAAAGGTCGCATTTCTCATGTAATCATGTTCATAAATTAGTGGCATGCCTTTTCATGACATTACCTAAAAAAGCCATCGGTCCTTTAAAGCTGACTTTACACAAAAAAACAGTCAGCAAACTTCATGAATAACCAATCAAATTTAATAAAGAACTGATGTACCAATGATTGGTAAAAGATCGCATTTCTCATTTAATCATGTTCATAAATTAGTGGCATGCCTTTTCATGACATTACCTAAAAAAGCCATCGGTCCTTTAAAGCTGACTGTACACAAAAAAACAGTCAGCAAACAGCCGCTAGGTAAAATTCCAGCAAAAAATGTAAAACCGAATACTCCAGTGTGTATGACATAACCATCTGCCGATAATTCATGAACTCGGCTTTGTTGACTAAGTTCACAGAGATTATTTCATGAAGCTTCCAGGATTGGCTATACAAACAACAGCTGGCAAATCATCTATTAGAAACCTCTGCCTGATCAAAACATCTTTGACCATTCTATGACATCCAAACCACTTCCGCGATCACGGAAACTTGGAAAACTATGATCGCTAGGATGCATTAATATTTCTCACTCTCTTGCATTGGTTTTAGATATTGTTCTATACCAAATTAAAAACTTCCCTACTAGTTAGTGGCAGTGGACATGAGGACTTGAGAAACATTCTTGTTCATTTGAAATGGTTAGCATGCATCCAGCACTTAGAAGCTCTTTTACATATGACAAAGCAATGACTTTAAAGTATAACCGAGGTGTTTCATTACATCCAGGCTCTCCAAAAAACTATATCTGCAACTATATAAAGGGGAGAGGTTGATAATGAACCCAATCACCTCTGACCTGTAAAATTGAAGTGCCCAGAGTTCTTCAACATATTCATGTTCTATCAAAAATTTTATAGTGATACAAATTGGATATGTCTTTAACTGAACCAAGACATTGCTGTTTCTCTTTTAAGTCCCAAACGAGGATGATCGCAAAGAATCTACTCTGTCCTCATAAATAGTTACCTTATAAAGGACTTTAGAAGCATCATGTATCAGAAATTAATGACACGAATAACAAAAACAAAGTGGGTTGCATAAAAAATCACATGAAAATCAGCTCCGAGTGTCCAGGACAGGGGTCACCCCTCCCCTGAGTGGCTCAGCTTGCTGACCCCGAGTCCCCAGATGGCTGCGAAACAACAAATTACACATGTCACAACTGTCGTCCTGAGTCATAGCAAAACTCTCCTGCCACAAAGGCAACTGTGGTTCCTTAGTGAGATCCATAAAGGGAACCATAGAGGGGGAAGACCGTGCTATATCAATGGACTTCAAAGGTAATGAAGGAGGAGAATAAGAAGGGGTCTTTGGCGATGGGTGATCACCCCCCAACTAAGCATAGGTCCTGGGGGTGGGATACCTCTGGTCAGAAGCACTTGATCCACAAGACGCAACACATCATGTTTGGAAAGGCTTCTAGTGGACCTCATGATGATTGTAAGGGAAACAGGTCTGTCTACAGAAGAGAAAAGCTTGGTGCCCACCTCACCAGTCTGCACTGAGAACAACGGTACTGAGATAGACTGGACTATGGGTGTCTGCACCAAGGAGATCATTGGTGTCAAGGTCACGGTCTGCACTGACAAAAAGATTGGTGCCGATGTGGTTGCTGGTACCGAAGCTGGGACCGACAAAATTGGTGCCAGTAACTGAGGCGTCGGTTCTGAGCAAGATGTTGGAGCTGACGTGGTCAAGGTCTGCGCCGACTGAACAGTCGGTGCTGATGTAATAGTCACAGTAGTCTGAACCGAGGAGCCCCTCGGTACCAATATAGTGAAGGCTACAGTAAATGGAGCTGAGATCACTGATGGCGATGAAGACCTCGGTGCCGAAGTTCTAGGCACCGAAAGCACTGGGGCCAACTGAGTGAGTACTGAAACAGAAACTTTAGCCTTCTTAGGTCTTTGTTGGTGGGAGTCCCCAGCCGGGAACAAAGGCAAAGACTTGGCCTTAGTAGGATCATCCAAAATGTTCTTATGGGCTCTAGGAGGGGTTGAAGCCCCCGACCCAGAATAGCCTCTGAAAAGGGAGATTTGAGAAGTCCCTTTGGTAACAACTTATTTTTCCTTTCAATTAAAGTTCTATTGGAACATTTTTTTACAAATACCACAGGGCGGGTCAACAGATAAGTGAGACACACCCAAGCAATAAACACACAAAGAGTGTGCATCTGATGTAGGCAATTTGTGTCCACAATCAGAACACCTTTTAAATCCTGGACTACCTTTTTTATCTGCCATGATAGAAAGGGAGATAGAAGAAAGGTACCAACAATGGTACAAAAGAATACCCGAAGGTAATGAAAAAAAGGAAGGGTTTACCAACGATGGTAAGGGAGAAATACCTCACGGTAAAAAGTGCAGAGTAAAGAGAAGGAAACTCAAGAAAATATAGCCCCTAAATGTGATAGGGTAAGAGACAACAAATTAGAAACTTTTCTGACAGAAAAGGTTATATATTTGACTAGTCTGACAACAAATATCTATACTTAGCTCAAGAGAAGCAGCTTGACACGACCGAATGGCGATGCGGCAAACGAAATCTGGGGTAACAGGGAGAGGGGAATTCTGGGTAAGAGTTTAGCTTGAGAGTTTGTAGCTGAGGTGAGCTTGGAAGATGGCTGGCTCAGTTCTGAGGTCGGAACCGATACCCATACGTAAGGAATGAATGAGGATTAACAATATCAGATCAAGTATTTCAAGACTTCTTCTCTGGCTAGTGTGAACTTCCACCCCCAATTCCCATGCTTCTGTAATTGGTGTTATGACACAATTGTAGAATCTATGGTGTGCAGTATTCCCCACTATCCTCAGTCCCCATACTACTGTAAGTGCCTTTATGGCAGGGGGTGTAGAATAATCCATGGTGTGTAGTTGCTCCCCCACACCACTAATCTATGTATACTGTTGGTGCCATTATAGTACTTAGTACAGAGTAATCTATGATGTCTAGTGGATCTCACCACCCCATTGCCTGTACTGCTGTCAGTGCAATTATACCACTCAAAGTGTCTAGTGACTCCCCCAACCCTTGATCTCTATACAGCTTTTGTGTTTGGTAGATGTTCACTACCACAAAGTGATAGGGTAAGCCAAGCTGATCTACACAGGCAAAAGATTTCTTGAATCACTCAGTATGTAGAAGCCTTCCTGTAGGTATTTCTGGGGGACAAGAATACATGGCTAATTAACATATGCCTCTCCACTGGACTGCCTCATTAGCATTTAACATGGCTGTGGAGCCAGCCCTATATGGTGCCGCATATCATCATGCTAGAGCACCACACAGCACCATGTTAGAACCATTGCAGAATATAAAAAGGTTACCATGACGCATTCACACACATCCATATAGCATTATGAATGCCCCCCCATTATTTTATAAATGTGGAAAAGGAGTCATATATCCAAATTTTCTGCTGGTAATAATAGCACCATTCTAGTTGTGAAAGCTGTAACCAACAAAAAGTGTACCAATAATGATATTGAGCCTATGGTATGTGATAAAGTGACTGCAGAAAGAGTTTAGTCAGCATTCTGTTATTGAGTTATTGCAAAATTAATTAAGTACACTTCCTGACTTAGAGATAGGAACCTGCTAGGACTGCTATACTCAGACAGTATTGTCACATTTATAAAGGCATGGTGTATGTGTAAATAAAAAGACTGTTAATATGAGATAGGAATCAGTAACCCACTACTCAAGTAAATTAAAAAAGAATTTGAAAATGTAGACCATTTTTTTGCTGCACTTCCTAGTATAATACATGATATAATAGCAGGGAAAGATTTTTCCTAGTTTACAGATTTCTGCAAGAAATAGGAAGAATGTAATCCTTTTGGTAAACTATCGTATCAGTTTGGGGAAGGATATCAGCACTTGGATAACCCTACAGATTCGCATTTGCCTAACCAGGAAAAAGGAAGGAACATCCTCCAGTCACATGTATAAGATATTCAAATCCAACAAAGGTTTATTTTTATTCATTTTTTTATTTGTCATTTGTTGGCTAGGGTGGTGCACTGATCCAAAAGGTAAATCATCAGTCATGAAAAAGAAAGTAATAATGGAGATAGAAGTTTGCAATACAGACGAAGAGTGCAAATACAGTATAAAGCATGCAAAACCATTATAACAACATTGTAGGTCTGTTCGACATAGGGAGAGTCTGTCTAATACAATATCCAGCATGCAAAAACATTATAACAACATTGTAGGTCTGTTCGACATAGGGAGAGTCTGTCTAATACAATATCCAGCATGCAAAACCATTATAACAACATTGTAGGTCTGTTCGACATAGAGAGAGTCTATCTAATACAATATCCAGCATGCAAAAACATTATAACAACATTGTAGGTCTGTTCGACATAGGAAGAGTCTATCTAATACAATATCCAGCATGCAAAACTATTATAACAACATTGTAGGTCTGTTCGACATAGAGAGAGTCTATCTAATATAATATCCATCATGCAAAAACATTATAACAACATTGTAGGTCTGTCTGACATAGGAAGAGTCTATCTAATACAATATCCAGCATGCAAAACCATTATAACAACATTGTAGGTCTGTTCAACATAGGGAGAGTCTATCTAATACAATATCCAGCATGCAAAACCATTATAACAACATTGTAGGTCTGTTCAACATAGGGAGAGTCTATCTAATACAATATCCAGCATGCAAAACCATTATAACAACATTGTACGTCTGTTCGACATAGGGAGAGTCTATCTAATACAATATCCATCATGCAAAAACAATATAACAACATTGTAGGTCTGTTCGACATAGAGAGAGTCTATCTAATACAATATCCAGCATGCAAAAACATTATAACAACATTGTAGGTCTGTTTGACATAGGGAGAGTCTATCTAATACAATATCCATCATGCAAAAACATTATAACAGCATTGTAGGTCTGTTTGACATAGGGAGAGTCTATCTAATACAACATCCAGCATGCAAAAACATTATAACAACATTGTAGGTCTGTTTGACATAGGGAGAGTCTATCTAATACAATATCCATCATGCAAAAACATTATAACAACATTGTAGGTCTGTTCGACATAGGAAGAGTCTATCTAATACAATATCCAGCATGCAAAAACATTATAACAACATTGTAGAAGTCTGTCTGACATAGGGAGAGTCTATCTAATATAATATCCATCATGCAAAAACATTATAACAACATTGTAGGTCTGTCTGACATAGTGTGAGTCTATCTAATACAATATCCAGCATGCAAAAACATTATAACAACATTGTAGGTCTGTTTGACATAGGGAGAGTCTATCTAATACAATATCCATCATGCAAAAACATTATAACAACATTGTAGGTCTGTTCGACATAGGGAGAGTCTATCTGATACAATATCCATCATGCAAAAACATTATAACAACATTGTAGGTCTGTTCGACATAGAGAGAGTCTATCTAATACAATATCCAGCATGCAAAAACATTATAACAACATTGTAGGTCTGTTCGACATAGGGAGAGTCTATCTAATACAATATCCAGCATGCAAAACCATTATAACAACATTGTAGGTCTGTTTGACATAGAGAGAGTCTATCTAATACAATATCCAGCATGCAAAAACATTATAACAACATTGTAGGTCTGTTTGACATAGGGAGAGTCTATCTAATACAATATCCAGCATGCAAAAACATTATAACAACATTGTAGGTCTGTTCGACATAGGAAGAGTCTATCTAATACAATATCCAGCATGCAAAACCATTATAACAACATTGTAGGTCTGTTTGACATAGAGAGAGTCTATCTAATACAATATCCAGCATGCAAAAACATTATAACAACATTGTAGGTCTGTTTGACATAGGGAGAGTCTATCTAATACAATATCCAGCATGCAAAAACATTATAACAACATTGTAGAAGTCTGTTTGACATAGGGAGAGTCTATCTAATACAATATCCAGCATGCAAAAACATTATAACAACATTGTAGGTCTGTTCGACATAGGGAGAGTCTGTCTAATACAATATCCAGCATGCAAAAACATTATAACAACATTGTAGGTCTGTTCGACATAGGGAGAGTCTATCTAATACAATATCCAGCATGCAAAAACATTATAACAACATTGTAGAAGTCTGTTCGACATAGAGAGAGTCTATCTAATACAATATCCAGCATGCAAAAACATTATAACAACATTGTAGGTCTGTTCAACATAGGGAGAGTCTATCTAATACAATATCCAGCATGCAAAACCATTATAGAAACATTGTAGGTCTGTTCGACATAGAGAGAGTCTATCTAATACAATATCCAGCATGCAAAAACATTATAACAACATTGTAGGTCTGTTTGACATAGAGAGAGTCTATCTAATACAATATCCAGCATGCAAAAACATTATAACAACATTGTAGGTCTGTTTGACATATGGAGAGTCTATCTAATACAATATCCAGCATGCAAAAACATTATAACAACATTGTAGGTCTGTTCGACATAGGAAGAGTCTATCTAATACAATATCCAGCATGCAAAAACATTATAACAACATTGTAGGTCTGTTCAACATAGGGAGAGTCTATCTAATACAATATCCAGCATGCAAAACCATTATAGAAACATTGCAGGTCTGTTCGACATAGAGAGAGTCTATCTAATACAATATCCAGCATGCAAAAACATTATAACAACATTGTAGGTCTGTTTGACATAGAGAGAGTCTATCTAATACAATATCCAGCATGCAAAAACATTATAACAACATTGTAGGTCTGTTTGACATAGGGAGAGTCTATCTAATAAAATATCCAGCATGCAAAAACATTATAAAAACATAATAGAAGTCTGTCTAACAAAGTTGGAATCTGCTTATTATCAAGGAATATGCAATTGTATTTAGAGTTATTGCAGGTTAATGTAGGCTATAGTGACAGGATCATATGTTGTTTGATGAAGGATGTGTAGAACAGCAAATAAAGTAAGGGGAAGAGGCTACTGTGAGGGTAGAAAGTGGTGCAGATTGGAATGGAAACAGTTAGTGTGGCAGAAATTACAAGTTAGAAGAGAGAGACAGAGGTTAATCTAATATGGATGCCTTAGCTTTTAAGTTCAGAGTTAAATGTTTGGAAGTAAGACAGAGTGACAGTTGTGAGTTACAGAGTTAAGTAATGCATTGTGGAGAAAGAAATTATAAGCAGCTCATGCATGTAAAACTCTCTTGAGCTAATGTCAAATACTGCTGAAGGAGGTGATGTCTCTTAGGTTTACAGGGAATGATTCCCATATTTGAGCTGCTATTACTGAGAAATTGTCATCAGTAGAGAAAATGAAAGAGGATTGTGATCTAAGGTTGTTGGAAGTGGTTCTTTGAGGGAGTTGGCCAAAGAAGAAAATAAGAGAGTCTTGATCTAAGGGTTTGTGGATTAGGCAAACTAGGCAAAATGTTCATCTTTCAGTTAACAAAATAGTTCATGGAATGGCCCAGCCAGATGCCAAGATATTTGAAGTATGGTCTACTTTCTAAATGATTTTTAAGTTATGCCTTGTTGTTCAATTTTGCAAAAATGTGCCAAGTTTTTGTCTTGGGCTGAAGATCATGCTTTTTAGTTTTTCTGGTTCTCGGTACATGGTTGCTGTGAGAGAGACATAGTGGCACTGCATTTAGTTCTTTTTCAAGTGTTTTTTTTTTATTGTGAAGTGGGAGGGGGATCTGTTGATTACCGTATCATCTGCATACATAAAAATGGGGGGTTGAAGTAGCTGAGCTGTGGGTGGGGTTAATGAATAGTGTGGATATAAAGAGTGAAAAAGTCATTGGGTAATCCTTTTGCAAGAAGGGTGCACTGAGTGGATGATTTCTCTAGCTGTACTTTGAAATATGAATCTATAATACAATTGTAGTGCAATGGAGGCAGTCTTTACTTATGCCTGATATAAGGAGGGAGTTAGGGTTGCCACTTTTTCAAATGGCCGAAGTGGGACATTTTCGGGACACACATCAGATTTTACAGGCCGACACATACCCACAGTCAGTACAAAGGACAGAACTTAACTTTTTACCTAAATAAAAGCTTATTCTTGTAGCAGTTTAGTTGCTTATTCTGTTTCTTGTAACATTTAGGTATTTTAGATACAGAAAATAACTATTTTGTGCAAATATTACATAAAACATGGGACATAATTATGTCCTACAATCTCAGGACATTTGCCATTTTTAATATTTTTTGTCAGGACACAACTGCCCAAAGAGGGACTGTCCCTCGCAAAGTGGGACAGGTGGTAACCCTAGATGGAGTAAAGGACTAATGAATGGTCTGCAGATCAAAAGCATTTGAGAGGTCTATAAGGACTGCACTGCTAAGGTGACCTTTGCTCCTTAGAGTACCATCAATTTGTATGCAAAGGACGGTCATGGTACTTCTACAGGACCACAGTCCAGGTTGCTGTGGGTAGAGCATGGTGTATCTTTTGATATAATCAATGAGTTGAATGAAGATGAATTTTTGAAGGATTTGTTTGTATGGTAAGAAGGATAGAGATTACCTCAAAGCTCTGAGCATCTTTTGGGTTATGATTTTTTTTTTTTATTTCTCCAAATATTTTGGGTGTCTAACACTGTGACAGGAATGTGCACCTTTCCTAAGCCAGGGTATGATTAGAGTTCATGAAATTAGTATTGCTTCATTCTTTGATGCTAACCAAGAGTGCTCTATTCAGCAGTTGTAACTTGTTCAAAATTGCCTCCTTCTGCAGTTGATATGGAATTACATGAACTGGTAGCATATTTAAATACACTTGTAAATTATATTTTGTTTGTTCTGCTGCTCCTACTACTGCTAGATCTGTCTGGTTACCTTTCATTCAGATTGTTTCTGTTTGCAGATACTGTTATTTTATGAATTTGTGTCTTTCTATACACAGGACAGTATAATCACTGGTTATAGCAGTTTCAAAGCTCTCTTCCTTATGATGGCCTTAATGTTGCTGGTCATGCATAGGTTGCATAGGTGGAGATATTGTGGTATAATGTGATCTTTACAGAAAATTATGGACCAAGAAATAGGTTATCTGAGCCAAGAGGGGCATTTGAAGATGTTTGCATCTATAGCTTTTAGGGCATCCTTGCTGATTTTTTTAAGTAGAAAAAAGTTATATAAGATGAAGGAGGGGAGAAGGAGGGATTGGGGAGCTTGCTGGGGAATTTGGAGGTGCAGAGAAGGCAGTAAGTTATGTTTGGAAATCATGAGAAAGTTTTAGATTTGAATGAGTGGTGAGGGTGTTTGATTGGTCTTTGTTTTTTGTTGTGATCATCCTGTAATACTATTGTCAAGATTCCAGAATAGTTCTGGCTTGTGTTTAAAGGTATGCTGTTGGTGCTAGAAGTTGGCCTTTTGCCATCAACTGTTTATGGTTTTCTGAGGATGGATTTTGTTTCCTAGAGAACTGAGTTTATCCTTGAGAGTACAGAGGGATTTAACTTTTGGTGGCAGCTATTTGAAGCACTTTTAGGGAGTTTGGTAATGTCGGAAAATTGTCTGTCTTGGAGTTGTAGTAGTTTGTTAGTGATTGATGTGGCTACAGTCACTGTTTTACTTTCTAATATGATGGAGTACTGGAATGCATTTTTAAGTGATTTAGTAATGATAAAATGTTATGCTGGGACTTCGACCTAAAGGTGATTAATTTAGGAGGGGTTATTAGTTTGACTGTAGCAAGACAGAATGTAATGGGACAGTGAAAACTAAAGGAGGCTGGAAGTATGCTAATGTTGTTGATTTTGTTTTGGATGCTTGTGATTAAAAGGTCAAGGAGGGATGTGGTTATTTGAGATTAGATTTGGTCTAGTTGGTTGTTTAGTCACATGTGTGAGAATATTGGCAGACAGTAAGCAATTTATCTCTAGCATTGAAGGACAAAAGAGGTTTATGATGAAGTTTCTGGTTAGTATCATACCTTTGAATGGCCTAGTGACCTGTAGGCACTGCTGTAAAAGCTTTTTTTTTTTATTTGGTAGGGCAGCTGGGGGTTAAATAGGCAGTGATTAGTGCCAGTGAATGGGATTTTTGATTTGTATTTTTATTGCAAGCTAGTTAATGTCATGGTCATTACTGAAGTAGTTTTGACTTAGTCAGTAGTCCTTGAACTATTCTGTATCCAGACCATGTGCTGCAAAGTTAAAAGTAGGAAGGAATGTAGTAGTTTATGTTATGGGGAGATGTCTTAAGTCATGATTCTGTTACAGTGAATTTTGAGTTAAAGAAGCTTTATTTTTGTTCCATTTCATTGAGTAGGTTGCTGCCACTGATTAAGGTGATGGTGAGTTTGTTAAATATGGATAGAGATTTTATGGTTGCAATGTTGTGGAGAGTTAAGGTGAACGTGAGATGGATTTAATATAGCTACACAGTAGGAGAAGAGTGATTAGCAAGGAATGGCTTACAGAGAGTCTGGGGAGCTTCGATATATGGGTTATGTATGACAATGTACCTTGTATGTGACTAGGCATTTGATTTTGAAATAGATAAGTAGGCTTGATTGGGGTGCGTATGCTTTTGCAGTGAGTATGTATAAGATATAGTTAGAGGAGTGGTTTATGATGGTAGTGTGTCTTATAGTGCAGGAGGTAAGTCTAAAGGGTAAACTTATAGGAATACTGAATTGCATATTGAATCTGTTGTGTTATTTTGAAGACAGATTGGGAGACAGGAAGATGAGAAGCATATGGACAGATGCATAGTAAATGGTATTTGGTGGATGGGTGATGGAGTGGCTAATGAGGATAAGTTTTGAAATGAAAAGAGAAGAACTTGAAAGGGGTAGGTATAATATAAATTAGAAGTGGGGTTTTTGTAGTGCAGTGTGAGTGAGTCAGAAAGTTAGTGTCGGTAAAGTTATGGGTTGTTATCTGGTGGATGCATACTTTGTAGTTCGGATGTTTAATTGTAATGATGAAGGAAGGAAGAGTGAATCCAAGCAATGAAAAGTTGTAGGAGAGTAAGGCTATTGGAGGTTGTATATGTATAACAGTGTGGGAAGGAGATGCAGCTAGGGGGTGTGTATAGGATAGTATAAATGTGGAGTACAAGGGGATGGCTGGGGAACCGGGAATGGACAGCGAGTGAATCAGGCTATAAATTGATTAACTGGATATACCAATCAGTGCATGCGTGCATGTGTACTGAGACTCTGATAGGAAGATCAGTGAGAGTAGGTACGCAATAAAGACCTAACCAGAAGAGTACCAGAAGGTGTGAAAGATGCAACACATGCTTAGAAAAGAAATGTTCCTGGTTTCTGTGCCCTACTCAAGTGCTATGTGACAGTGTGTGAGGTTGTTATAAGTTATAGACAAGACAAGTCTGCCATAATGTGCTATACTTAGAAAATGCAGAGATGCTGCTAAGGAGTACTTTTTTAAGGCTCTGCTGAGTCACCTAAATAAAAGAATATAGTAATACTGAATACGCCATACCTAGCTACCAGCTATAGTAGAGTGTGAATGGGGCTGCTGCTTGATTGAGAGCATGGTGGAGTTAGTGGAGATAGTGGTTTTCTGTAGTTTACTCTGTTTCTTTTTTAATGCCTTTTTGTATGTTCCTTAAGTTTATAGGAGGAGAGACTAAAAGGACATCACCCTAGAATAAGGAACAATACATTAGAATGATCACAAGAAGACAGCAGGCAAATTCTGCTTTGCTAAGTTTCTTTGATAAAGGAATGGATGGACTAATTTACTATAAATAAGAATATAGTAATACTCAAATAAAGATAAGAAAATTAAAATGAGGGCTAATCTAGTAGAAGAGGAAACTGTGGGAGGGGAATCAGTATATACAATGTAGCCGGAGTTCCTATTCACTTAGCAGAAATTAGTGGCCATTGTTAAAGGGAAACTTGAAGTGGAGAATATAATGTAGGCACTGAAGACCAGCAGAATGGACAGAAAAGTTTATAAGCAAATACAGAGGAAACCTAAGCAGTGTGATAAACAGTTTCTTAATAATAGTTGAGCTAGAAAAGCCTAAATGTTATCACATGTACTTCTCCCCCATTAGGCCAATAATTGAGTACAACGTTTCGTTTGGTATGTACCTCTCCAAGCACCTGCACCAACTGGAAAGGCCACAGAAATACCTCACAAAGAGAATCCATGGCCTCCAACACCTGTCCTATGTGGATAGGCTCAAATCACTATCACTCTACTCTGTATCTTACAGATTGCTCAGAGGTGATCTGTATCCACCTATAAGGCAATCTCAGACCCTGCTCTTCTTGAGATGCTTCATATCCATAAGTCTAACTCCTCAATAGCACCCAGTCAAAAGGGTTAAATCTAATATGTGACATAAACAAAACCTACTGGAGAGACAGGCTTGTCTCCCAGAGGTTGCCCTATCTCTGGTATAGACTTCCCATGCACGTCAAACATAGTACATTGCTGATTCTCTTCAAGCACAAATTTGATGAGTAGATGGGCAACCACAAATTTGTCCCAGGGGTTCCACCTGTGTCCCTCATTAACAGGGGGCGACAGGTGCTGATTGAGGTTTCTTTTCTGGGTATAAGCCCTTGCCTAGGCTTATAAGGGACCCAGAGACATTAGCCTAGTAATCTCCCATGATCCTGTGTGGCTATTTAATCTAGTCAGCATTGCATACCACTTGAACAGGAAATATATGTTTTTTGAAACATTCACTTAAGATGAGCAGCAAATCAATAAATAAATGCTAAAAAGTACATAACCTATCTAGCAGTAGCTCACTGATAATTAACACATATGATAACCCCTTCCATAGTAGTAAAACATAGAATATAGCAGTTCATACCGGTCTACTATACAGATTTTCTCAGAATGCCCAGATTTATGCCCAATATTTTTGGTCTGTTTCTCATAAAATTGTGATTTTCTGACAAGTCAATAGCAAATCATGGAGGATTAAAGTCAGAAAATATTGACAGACATTTGAGTTTCAGACTTCATACCCTCCAGAAAATTCACGCTATTGCAAAGCCTGGTATTCTATCAATTTTCTAAATTTGTAAAAGCAATATTTAAAAGTGCCCCTTTTAGGGGGCATTTGCAACCCCATTATTGGTGGCTTTGTCCAGATTTCTTGCTCTTACGGGTTGATAGATATGTAGCAGTTCAATGTGTTCCTGCTCAGACAGAAGATCATGTGATATTACTATTACACAGATTCACAGATTTAGATCACACATAGCCAGTACACAGTAGAATTGTAATACACCACATCTGCAGAACTGTATAACCACAATGCAGCAATACCTAGGAGTCCATCACGGAATAGGCAAGGTCAGGTATACGTAAACATTTTGTCGAGTGAATAAACTATCCAATTTTTTTTCAGTTTCCATGATAGCTAACATGTTGCTACAAATTGAAAAGATTACAATACAAGCCAGTTCTCTTTGTTCTATACTGCTGTATATATTTTCATTTTATGGGTATTTCCCATTTTCAATTCTCAGTCATTTAGATGTGTTATTAACTGCAAGAGGCTAGAAGATAATGATGAATATTATTAGTTTACTTGATATTGAAATAATCTACCAAATGCCAAGTGAACTATCAACTGAAGTGAGAGGATATATAAGGTTTTATACCCATGGTACTTTGCCTTAAGATATATTTCATGTCATGTTATCCCTGGATTTTCTCTGATCCACTAAGGACAGATTTGCTGCATGAAGAGGCATTGCAGCAAGGGGGAGGTTGATGGTTTAATAAAGATGTTTCTTTTTAAAAAGGGGGCATTGCAGCAAAAGTTAAACAACAACATGTCTCCTGCTATTTGAGTCACTTATAACAACACAT
Organism: Protopterus annectens; assembly: GCF_019279795.1. NCBI lineage: Eukaryota > Metazoa > Chordata > Ceratodontiformes > Protopteridae > Protopterus > Protopterus annectens. The sequence continues at coordinate 1,542,088,303 of NC_056731.1, read as the reverse complement.
CATTTTTATCTAAGCAGTTTCTGTCATCCTGCATCACCAAAATCAGAAGTGAGTGGAGTTTTACTCTATTTCCTTTTCATGATTTTTTTGATGCTCGACCATTGCAAGCCTTTTTGTTTTCTACATTTTTGTAATATTTTGAGTTGAGGTTAAGGTGGATGGATGGATGTGCAGATATGGGGATGCATGCATGGATGGATAAATGAATAGACTGATCATGGATATGTGAGTGGATGAACTCATTCTCTGCATACCTGTGATGCACAGGAATATACAGAATGAGGGTATACCTCTGGTGTACAGTTTTTTTTTCACTGAGAAACTTGAATGCTTATGAAGCGAAGCTAAGACAGCAAAATGTTAAAAAGCTAGCCCGTGACCATCAGGATTTTGTAAGAGGCCATATCTCTGAATGGCCGAGAGAGAAATCCAATAGTAAGGGGCGGGGAGCTCTACCATCACATAAGAAGAAGGTACCTTTTTCTAGACTCAATGGAGAAGAAGTGATTACTCATGTCAGTTTAACTGATCTGGAACCCTCCATTCACAACCCTACCATTCTTAACTCATCAGTACCGACCCCTAATTTTATAATATCTGAGACAGATTCAAGAGAAGCGTCTAGCAGTACAGCCACTATGGGTGCAGAAACTGGCAACAAGAATGCTCCTCTAGCCCCCAATTTAGCAACTTTGACAAAAGAAGGGGCAATGCATTTACCAATAAATTGGCCCTTACCGTTTTTTCCAAATTCAACCATTACAGGACTCAAAGAACACAGAGTCAAGAACGGAAAATGAAGAAGCTTGCACTTTAACTGGATCTGAATCAAGCTTAGTAGTGAATCTTTCTAAGAAGAGTTTAAGCCCTGATATGATTTCCTTGTTAGACAAGGGCCTGAGTTTTATTCCAGCCTTATCATCTGATATTAGTGAATTTGTGCTGGATATCAGAATGTTTTGCAGGAACCTTGCATTAAAATGTATTTTTGGACAAGCTAATGACAGTAGATGGCTACCTTACACAAAATTGAGTAGCTTTGCTCCCCCTAATCCTCCACCAGTGAAGATGTTCTTAAGATTATGTGAAGATGAAATCTTCAAGCTAAGGGGTAACACAACCAAAGGACAAGGACATTTCTTCAATTTAACCACTAATGAGAATGAGATGCTGAAGCAGCTAAAGGAGACAGATAGCTTGGTCATCAAGCCTGCTGATAAGGGAGGATGTATAGTGGTGATGGAAGCCATATGATCCAGGCATAAAATGTTCTCTATGTTGGATGATGAAAGAACTTTTAAGAGATTAAGTTACAGTGAAGCCACGACTAAGGTAGATCGTTTTCGTAGCCCCCTATGCAACCTATTGATAGAGACAAATATCTCACAAGAACTATATGAGTTCTTTGATTGCCCTAAACCTATGTTTCCATACATCAGCGGACTCCCCGAAATTCACAAGGATCCAGTTGACCCACCCCTACGTCCCATAGTTTCTGGAAGGGGGTGGGTAACCGAACCTGTTTCCATGTACGTGGAGAATGAATTAAAGAAGGCCCTGCCACTAGCAGGAACTGTATTGAAGGACTCAGGAGACTTTCTGGAAAAACTCTTTTTAGTTACCAAGGGTCTTAAAAAATATGAAGATTTGTTACTAGTGACAATGGACATGTTTACGGTGATTCTGAATGACTATGGTCTACAGGTAATAAGATCTTTCTTAGCAAGGAACAGTATGGAAGTAGAACCAATATGTTCATTGCTGGAACTTGTATTGGAAAATAACATCTTTATGTATGGGGATTCTTTCTATTTGCAGACATGGGGTGTGGCTATGGGCACCCCGTGTGCAAATAGTTACTCTAATTTAGTTCTGGCTGAGTAGGAACACAATGAACTGATACCCAGCATCTGGAAACAATACCTAGTGTACTACGGCCGTTTTGTGGATGATGTCTTCATCCTTTGGAGAGGCAGCTCTACACAATTGGACCTTTTTATCAACTTTATCAACGAGAGCACTGATTTTCTAGAGTTTGTGGTCAAACATTCTTCGGAGACCATAGAATTTCTGGATGTAAAGATTCATCTGCACCCTGATATAGGTATCAGTACAGGAATTCATAAAAAAGAAACCTGGAGAAATCATTATCTGCATAGGGGGAGTATGCACCCGGGACATATTTTTGATAACATCTTTGAGAATCAGATCTTAAGAACTTCAAGATTATGTACTGAGAATGAAGACTTTGTAGCAGAACAGAGAAATATTGAGACGCATTTAAGCAAAAGATCTTATAAAAGAAAGAATTTAAGATTGAAGCATAATCCACAGGAATTAAGGAGAGGAAAGGGATGTCCCTACTTCTCTGAACCTACATCGAGTCATCATGAGAGTGTGGATTTCAAAACTCAATCACAGCAACTTAAATATCTGTTAACATACACTGCTAACAATAAGCAAGTATGTGAAGTTGTTAGGACGTTTTGGCCGGTATTGACAACTGATGACAAAATAAGAGACACTATAGGTGAACAGCCCAGATTCCTATATAAGAATAAGAAGAATCTGAAACGCCTCATTTGTAACAAAGATGGATTTGAAAGAAATAGGCCCAATTCTAACAGAAAGGGCAATTTCAAATGCCTGAGATGCAAAGCCTGCAACTCCATTGACAGCTCCAATACTTTTGTACATCCATACTCCGGGCAACAGTACAACTTTATTGTCTAAATGTCTATGCTTATTGTACTAGTTCCCACATTATATACTTAGCGACTTGCTGCCAATGTAGTGCTTTCTATGTTAGCAAAACGGATCAATGTCTTAAGGAACGTATCCTTAGACATTTAAGGGACATCAAACAGAAAGATCCCAACAATGCCTTAGCAGCCCACATAGTACAGTATCCGGCTCATAATTTTGTACTTAAGGCTATAGAGGCAGTCTGTCAGACCACAAGAGGAGGCGATGTTCATAATCACACAGAGTTAAGGGAAACATGCTGGATAATTAATTTAAGAGTGAACAGATCACCAGGCTTGAATAGTATTGTGCCATTAAAACCTGCACTTAAGAATAGAAGGAATATGATTAGCAAGTTTACTTGAATGTTGTTTCATTCATATAATGTATTCACATCCATAGCTATTAGTTTTCTCATATACAATCCTAAAGTAAAGAGAAGCAGTGCCCCTTTAATTACAATGAAGGGAATTATACCTCTCTGCTAGCTGGCCTCCTTTTGGTTTGCAACAAGGGCGTGTCACAGAATTAAGTGATGAATGGCTGTGATGCCTTATAAATACAAAAGCTGAACAGTCCTTTTTATACGATCTGAGGAAGGCTTACTTGCCGAAAGCGCTTATCGGAAGACAGAGGACTGCTTGTTTTATGTTATATTCTTTTTCTTTTTATTAAAGTTTTGATTTTACTATTAAGTTTTACTGCCGTGGTGGACAACAGGAGTTTTTAGTAGTGTTTGCCTTTTCTTTTCCTCGTTGGTGTCCTTCACAGTGTAAGAAAGTTTCTTACCTATTTCCTTTTCATGATTTTTTTTTGATGCTCCACCAGTGCAAGCCTTTTTGTTTTCTACATTTTTGTAATATTTTGAGTTGAGGTTAAGGTGGATGGATGGATGTGCAGATATGGGGATGCATGCATGGATGGATGAATGAATAGACTGATCATGGATATGTGAGTGGATGAACTCATTCTCTGCATACCTGTGATGCACAGGAATATACAGAATGAGTGTATACCTCTGGTGTACAGTTTTTTTTCACTGAGAAACAATATACAGTATGATAGTCGTACCTTGAATATCTGGGTATGCCATCATAAATAATAATGCCCATTCAAAGGTGTTTGCTGAAGTATCAGTTCCAGCAATAAAGAATTCAATCAGTATTGCAATCAAACTCTCATCATCTAAGGAGGATCCAGCAGTCTTTCTCTGTGATAATTAAAAAAAACATAAAAACTGCATCAGATGTACAGAAAGACAATGTGTAAATTCTTGCATTCTACTTTCCTTATAAGAACTGCTTTCTAAGCTGCTGTCTGTGTTACTTTGCTTCTGTGTAACCTGACAAAAAGCAGTGCTAGAAACAGGAAACAATATATGGTTTAATAATTTAAATGTGATGCCTACACTTAATATGTTGTAAAATCATTGACATAATTGTGTGGAAAGCAAATTAAGCCATTGATTATTTATTTATTTACAGCAAAACCTATTATTGCCTTGACTCCTTCACAGTCTTTAGAAAGAGGAATAAAGATCTCCACTTGTCCCCATACAGGATGGCTGGCTGAATTTTTAAACATGACACTGAATCATAAGATAAAATCCTTACTTGTCTTTCCTGATAGTATTACATGTTTAGGAACAGGAGGCCCATTGTATCCTGTGGCAAACATGTGACAGATTTTATAACTCCTTTATAAGATATGTTAGTATCAGAGTGAACAGTCAGGATGACTTGCAAGTGATATGTAAAGTACAATTAAAATCTGAGTTAACTCACAAAAAAGAAACTGTAGCTCTTGTTTGGCACAGGTGATCTGAATATTTTTTTCTGAAAGTTATCTGAATTTAATATCTCACTACCTACTCTTACAAACCAACTTTTATATTTTATTTAATCATAAATATCCAGGAAACTGTGCAGTAGGTGATTGTTATAAAACTGCTTTGGGAGTTTTTATATAGATCTTCTTACAATTATAAAACACAAGTAATGTTAGAAAAAAGCAAACCTTTTCTATTTCTTCTAAGTAGTAGTCAATGCAATCCCTTGGCTCATCCAGTTTTATTGTCCTTTTGTGAGCTTCTACAATCTCCATTATGAAAAGGTTAAGTTCAGACAGAGTAGTGAAAATACTTTGAGGTGGTAGTGGAAGGTATCTGATGAGAGGAAAAGTGCGGTAAAGCTTGCAAAAAAAAAAATGAGGTTAATAACATACTCTGAATGGTAAAAATAGAACAAAGGATTAATAGAATCTATGCATTTTTTTACAGGAAGACAAGCTAGTGCCATTTTGATACTCTTATGTTTAAATGCAAATGCTCTTCTACCCAAACTTCAAAAATTCACATTATTTATCTGGGGTTAAAATGGACAGCAACTGATTTGAACTACTTGCCTATCCATTAAAGTGCTCTTGGCCAAGCCTAAGCCTTTTCATCTCCACTAAACAAAACTCTCATTCAGTGGAACCAGGTTCAGTCAAACACATTAATAAATATAGACCTCACTCGCACATAATACTTTAAGATGGATGCCTACAGTCAAGCCTGCATATGACCATAGAATTTTTCCCCATCTTCTCTTATTTGACTGGCCATTTCTCCATGACATGACATGAACAGTGCAGATCATGTCCACCTCATATCTGGCATTGCCCAGCAATGCAAAACTGGCATATTTTCAAATTTATCCTATACCTACCAGGATGTGCACTCTTCAAATGCCATGACTACTACACCAAAAAGAAAAATGGACTGTGGTGGTGAAATAGCCAACAGGAACACAGGAAATAATAAATGTCAGTAAGAGTGTGTGTGTGTGTGTGTGTGTGTGTGTGTGTGTGTGTGTGTGTGTGTGTGTGTGTGTGTGTGTGTGTGTGTGTGTGCAAAGGGACATGTACGCGCATGTGTTTGCATCTGTGTGTGTGTTCATATGCTTTCTTTAAATTCAGTGATAGCATACGAATGTGACAGGAGCTTAGCAACTGAGCCAAAGGATAGAGTCATTTAGTCTAAGGAGGGATGGTACATATTGTCATGGAGAAATGAGAAGGTCAAGCTGACATGACAATGTGTATAGGAATGTATCAAAAGGACATAAAACAGAGTTGACACCTTACAAGTTAATCTGCTTCTCAACAGAGAGAGCACAACAAGAACCTTTGGGTACTTATTTATGGTAATGAATTTGATAAGGGGTAAGCACCTCATTTGTGAATAGTTTAGTTTAGACCATAGCTGAATGCATTTAATTAGTAGTTATACACCACTTCCTGCTTTCATGGTGAGAATCTGCTTCATTATATCTCATATAACTGCTAGCTAGAAGAGTAAATAAGTGGACTGCCTTATGAAACAAAGCTTAGTTTCACTGTATCAAAAATATCAAACATTAGAACTTCTTTATTTCAGTTGAGACTTTCATCCTCAGGAAGAGATATGGCTGAAAAGAAGGTGATGTTGAAGAAATAGAAAAATATGGACGTCCACATTACAGGGTATGACAGGAGAAGAGCAAATGAACTGAAAAATCCACTCAGCAGCAATAGTCCCTAACCTCAATGAACCTGAGTCAATATTAATCTTGAGATACCATGAAAACAAATAAGGCAAATTTGAAATGAAGCAAATATTGGCCATGAACTATACGGAAAAGAAATCATAAAAGGATTGCAGGCCTTATAAGGTTACTTTGGTTTGAATGGACCCAAAATACTGATGTGACTGCTACTAGCTGTAATTTAAAATAATTAAGTGTTAAACTACAAGATAAGAGTCTGGGAATTAAGTAACAAAATATACAGTGACTTAGCTTGCTGGGAATACTAGAAATGAAACATTATCTGTTTTTACCATAAAATAAAATTTTACATCTTAAAATACTTGTTCAGAAAGGAAATTAAAATGAATGAAATGCACATGCTGTTCATGACTTGAGTATTTTTACTATGAAATTACTTAACTGCAACATACATAAATTAAGATATTGCCACCTGCTACTTTATCAGGAAGTAGCAATAAAATGAACAGTGTTTGTGATATCCCAAACATATGCATATCAAGCACTGTTTGCATATTCATACTAGCTGGTAGTGTAATGTGTACAACTTTTGTTTTTTTTGGCAAGTTAATTTGTTCTTTAGTTAGAACATTTCATAAATGAATGAGGTGACATACAAAGCATGAACTGTGTTTCAGAACATATTTAGCATTTGCATTTTTTCCCAAAAAGGGTTTGTTAGTTGTCAAAACATCTGAGTAAAGCTTAGATGGTCTTCATACTGATCACTGCTGCAGTAGCCTTAGCTATATGGTTGTATCCTGAGGATATCACAGTCAGCCAACTTCCAAAGTCAGCAGTCCCTAATAAATGCAGATTGGATGTATAAAGTTCCTTAGTCTTTTAGATTTTTATATTCTATTCCCCATCATAACCATGCAGCTATAGCCTTAGTTGACTTCACTGCTGTTGTTGTTGTTTGTCTTTCGGCTTTTTCCAGGTAAGGGGTCGCCACAGCGGAACTTCGGTCTGCTAATGATTGGCAGTAGATTTTTTACAAAACACCGAGGTGCCAGCTTGACGCCCAACCTTCAACGAAGGCACACCCATTTACGCACACATGTCTTTCAAACGTTACCCAACCGCGGGGAGGACATGCAGACTCCACACAGAAGGCACTCCCAAGCCAAGCCGAGAATAGAACGGGAGAACCTCTTGCTGTGAGGTAATAACACTACTGCCGTACGTACCACCATGGCATACAGTTGACTTCACTGCTGCTAAGCACTTATTAAATTAGTAAATTCCAATACTACTCTTTCTAACAAGTATAGGAACATTTATTGACAGATATGGGAAAAAGTGCATATTTCTACAACTTTGATTTTCAGAATTTTAAATTCTTAGGCTCATATGTTAAAGTTTGCTCTGACATATTATGAAAGTATGAGGAATGCTTTATCTCCACTCTCTTTTTGTGAAGAAAAACAACTGCATGAAATAACTTAGTTTCTTCTATTCCACAGGTCAATACTCACTATTTGCAATGTGTATATGATTCTATTGATACTTCTTCCAGGGCTATGACCACTGGTACTGTTTTAAGGAGGTTTGCTTGATTGAATAGTCAGAACTCCCAGATGATTTGAAATTAAGATTTTAAATTATCTCTTGCATAGAGGTTTAGCGTTTGGCCACCAATGGGCAAGCTGATCCAGGGAATCTCTAAGATTTTCACCACTCCTTTTCTAAATTGTTGAAAACATTTTCTTCACCTGGGTTTGGCAAAAAAAAAAAAAAAAAAAAAACAGAATAAACAGTTTCAACAGAATTCAGGTAAACAGACATTTAAGAAATTGTGGAAATGTTCCAAAAGAAGTCTCAAACCTCCCAAAATCAAGGACAGCCCAACAAGTCTGAATGACTGTTCAAGAGACTTTGTGGCCCCCCTTCCACCTTGGCCCCGACTTTCTTCCAGAAAACCTGAATCACCATTTTTCTATTTGCCAACAGATTGGTTCAGACAAACTGACTCTAAAATCATTCAACAGGGTTATAGATGTCAGTGGGAGGAAATTCTACCTTTCCAGCGGACCATTCGTCATTCTGCAGATCAGACTCCTTTGTTTCCTCCTGTTCATCATATGCTGTCCCAAGGAGTGATACACAATCCCATTCAAGGATGTTCATAGTGCCATTAAAGAAATTGCATAGATACCAGTTCTGGAGCTTTCTTTCCTAAACCTGTTTGTAATAGTAACCAAATTAAAAATGTCACTTCATAACCTGTCACCTCTTCTTCCTCTTTCAGGTAACACTAACTGTGGGATTCAATAAACTCCATGTGGGCTTCAGGCAAAGCTTACATGGAGTTTACCTGTTTGGTGAGCAGTGGTGGTGATTAAATATTCATGACGCACACAGTATTTAAATGTAAACTAGTGCAATTTCTTGGCTGGCCAGGAAACCATGTAAAGCAACATGAATAGCAAACTTGTTTACAGTAGAGCAAACTAGGCTAGCGGGATTGCATGGAATGCCACAGTGATAATCAGGGTTTATCATATATTAATGTATATAGTCAAAACAGAGTACAGGACAGTGTATACAGTGCAAAGTATTGTGAAATTATACTGTGAAATCCCATTCCAGGCATTCTGTACAAAAGTTGTGTAAATGATTTGTAAGGGTACAATGACTGAAGAAGTGTGTGCATTGAATAGGGACACACAGATGAATTGTAGGAATGAACACAGGGAAAGAGGACAGGTGAAACATCATAATGTACAGCAGATGAGAGCATATAAATGGAAGACAATTGTAGCAGGAACACTAATCATATGTATACATTGTACATTATGGACTTCACAGTGAAAATGTATATTATGTGATTGCCAGACAAGGTGACATAAAAATGGAGAAAATATCTTTGTGAGATAAGCATCCTGACATGAACAATAGACAGGACATCTATCAGGGATGTTACATACAACTGGGGTTGGGTACATATTGTGAAGCTGTGCAAACTTATTTGCCTGAATATGAGTGTAAAGTCAGCAGAGGTCTCCAACAAGTGGGACACAGTTACCGGGTCATGGACAACAGTAAAAGAAGGATGCACAATAATGGACAATAGCAGAATAATACTACCAGTAATCCCATGTTTCTGATATATCATATGTGATTCTGAGTGATCATAGATGGTTCTGCACAGACACACTTGTACAACTATTAAGACATGTCAGCAAACTATGAGGGTTATCAAGCACACCTTTCTGACACTGTTACATCTGCTGGCGGTATTAGGAGGGACACTGCTATACTTGTATGTGATTTTATGATCACTACAGGCTAGTTGACTTGTGTACATGGCATCTGTATATATATATATATATATATATATATATATATATATATATATATACATATATATATATATATATATATATATATATATATATATATGTGTGTGTATGTATACATATATATATATATATATATATATATATATATATATATATATAGAGAGAGAGAGAGAGAGAGAGAGCACAATCCACACTGTCACGAATGTAACCCATACCATCAATGTTGTCAAACAGTTATGTAAGTACTGTGTGCATCACCAGAACAGGTATCACACATGCATCTGATGTAATACCTTGATGGGTTCTGCACCACCAGACAGTAATGTTTGTGCAATAAAAAGAATATCTAGGTAGGGCCAATATGATGTATGACACCTCACTGTGGCAAAGATGGTACACTTCAGTTACACATCACTAGAAGATGTGTATGGAGGTACATGAAGAAGTCAGCAAGCAAAGGAGAGGAGTAGTGCTGAAATTGAATTCATCCTCAAGTCTTGGTACCTTCATGAGGTAGACCCTGTTTTCACAAAATCTCACCAAAGTGACATTGATATATAGACTGTATTTATATAGCATATATCATGGACGGAAGTAGGTAAAAAATTAAAAGAGATAGCTGGGTACAGAAGACCTTGGATAAAAAATTGCTAAATCATGGTAGGCGCCTGGACTAGAAAAATGACAGTGTAGAATCTTCAATATAAGGAAACCATTCCTACAATAGGGCCAGGCCAGGGCCAGGGGAAGATGCTCCCCCCAGTTGTAGAAGAAAGTAGCAGTCCATAAAAATCCCAAAAACTGATAGGCCAAAGAAGAGCCATAAAGACAATAGAGTGGACTATTGAGGATAAGAAAGAAATTATGTATTGTTACTATTACACAAAAAGCCCAGAATTTCCAGACACAAGATATACAAAATGATTAAGAGAGAAATTAGAGGAAAGAAAAATAGTTCCACAAGAAAAAATGTCAGAAACTTCAAATGAAAATTTGCATTCATTAATACAACAGATTTGGGAAATCAGTATATAGCTCAAGAAACGTTGATCTGTTTAGAAAAAGAAGCATCTGAGGAAGTGTGAATATATAAACAAAAAAAACTAGAGATATTTATACAATATAAAAAAGAAATATGGACATGGAAAGAAAGAGAGATTTGATATGGTGCAATATTTATGCAAAGGAGAAAGCCAAATTAATCAATATAAAGAAGGCACTCCCAATGATATTTGAAGGGAAATACAGGCAAAGGCATCCAGATATGGAAAATTTTACAATAAAAAAATAATATCACAAAGGTGGAATGTAGAAAAGAAGACTAGTAAAGCAGAAGTTAAAAAAAAATAGAAGTTGAAGTCATGGAATGCCTGCGAAGTGAAGGATTTGGTGTAGAAGGTCTATCACAGGTTACATCACAGCATGATGGAGTGAGTCCCTAAAGTAAGGAGAAACAGGAAGATCAGGAAACATCTTAAGAAGAAATATGGATTGGGAAAAGAAAAAGAGATTTTATATGGTGTAATATTTATGCAAAGGAGAAAGCAAAACTAACCAATATAAAAAGACCAGCACCAAAGATATTTGAAGAGAAATACAGGCAAAGGAATCCGGACATGGAAAAGTTTACAATACAAAAAATAAGAAGACAAAAAAGAAAAGTAGAAAACTAGATTAGTAATGGAAAAGTTAAAGAAATAGAAACTGAGGTTATGGAGTACCTGCAAAGTGAAAGATTCAGTGTAGAAAACTGAATGCAGAAAGCACCACAACAGGACAGAGCAATGATTACTCAAATTAAGGGGAAGCCAGTGGAACAGGAATCAATTGGGCAGGTGCCATATCAAGATATTTTGGAGCCTTCCACAGGAAATCAGTATAAACATTTACTTGAAGCTAAATAGCAAGAAAAGGAACAGGAAACTGTAGAAACTCTGATGCAGTCAATGTTTAGGAGTGATAGGCCAGTGAGTTCAATAAGACAGAGCAACAGATGGTACAGGATGAAACTGAAAAGAAGGTGCCACAGAAAGATGCTATAGAACTTTTTATTAATTGTCAAAAAACAGCAAAGGTTCCAAGCACGGGTTAGTTCAAAATATTTAATGGGTACAAAAAAAATACACAGGGTAAGCGCTTTCATGGACCAAAGCTCCGCATCATCAGACCATAACTAAGCATGTCAGCAGTTACTCAACATTTAAACCTGTTTCATCCAATACAAATCAAGTTTGAGAGTGATGTATTAATTGGCATTAATTAATACAAATGTACAAAAAAAAAAATATATATATATATATATATATATATATATATATATATATATATATAAAGCTTGTAGTTACTGATATGCTTGGACTGATAGACAAGAATAAATATAATCATCTCTTTCATAAAAAGCATGCTTACATATTTGGTTAAAAACTCAAACATCCTAATAAAAAACCTTAATAAAAAAATGTTTGACTACAAAACATCTGATTCAACTTAATTAAAACCTACTAATGCTTCAATGGTCTAGCTCTTAAAAATGGTTTAAGAGAAACTCTGCTGTTTAAACCAGGATACCTGTCAGCTTGCAGTTTTAGTATCCACTTCTGCTCAACAGATTCAGTTCTATTGTTGAGGTCTCCCCCTCTAACATTGACATGTAAAGTTTCTACAACAAAAAACTTAAACCTATGTTTACAGCCTTCCTTCATCACATGCATAGCTAGGGCATAAGACTCTTTAGAGTTCCTGATGTCACGAAGATGCTCTAAAATCCTATCTTTGAAGGGTCTGTTCATTTTGCCAATATAATATGCGTAGCATGTTGTGGAAAAACTAAAATATACTAGATTCCTGGTATGGCAGTCAGCATAAAAATCAATATTAATAACAAAACCTATCTGTGGGTGTGTAAAATTACCTCCTGATTAGATATACGCACAAGCTGTACATCTTCTACATGTGAACGTGCCCACTCTTTCTGGCTGCACATGAGTATTATGTTTCAGGGGTCTATAACATAGTTGTTTCTTCAAAGATCTATTATTTCTAAATGTAAAATCTGGTTTATTATTGATAACACCTCATAACTCGGGCACTGTTAATAAAATGTCCCAATTTATCTTAATGACATCACATACCATATTAATATTGCTGGCAAATGTCAAAGGCATTCTCAGTTTAGTGCCAACAGTATTATTTGTGGATCCACTGTCGTCCATCAGATTAGACGTCTGACCAACATCTGTCCTAGAGACAGTGCTAAAAAATGGTCTGCACCTACCCATCCTCTCCTTCCAGGCTTCAGAAATTTGTGTGTCTATGGTGTCACACTTGTAACCCCTACTCAAAAACTCTTCTTTCAACAAAGCTAGGGCAATGTTCAAGTCAGTTTCTTTATTGTGAAGAAGCATAATGCGATAAACTTGCCCCTTAAGGACATTCAATTTTGTATGGTTCGGATGCATACTGTTGTTGTGCAGGATACTGTTTTATCTAACACTTTTCCTGTAAACACTGGAAGTGACAGTGTCTAGCATATCCCTGTTGATCTGCACATCTAAAAAGACTATCTCGGTAGCTGAATATTTATGAGTAAACTTCAGTAAAGCATATGTACTATTAATGTATTGAATGGACTCCAACAGTAAATGCTCCGTCCCTTTCAAAAGCAAAAAAACATCGTCCACAAACCGTACATACCAACCAACTAAGGAGCTGTATCTGTCATTTGTAAGTATGTGTTGTGTCTCCCATCCTACCAGAGCCAGGTTGGTGTAGCTGTTTGCACAGGCTGTTCCCATAGCCATGCCAACCTTCTGCAAGTAATGTACTTCATTGAAAATGAACACATTATTTTCCAGAATGATTTCCAAAAGATCTACAAACATACTAAGAAAGATAGATGTGATTAAAGCAATGCAAAGTAGAAGAACAGACCAGGAGCTATTATGCACTATCACAAATAACAAACTAAAAATTTCAGCACAAGCATAAAACTTAAAAAGATACACAGATAAATATAAATGAAAGGTACAAAAGAAGCAATTTATTGATGACCAAAAAAGTTTCATAGAGAATTGGGAAATAAGGTAACATGGATTGAAAGACCACCAAAAAAAGAGGAAGTAGATACATTTTGGAGAAGTATCTATGAAGATCCTGTGGAACATAACAAAGATGCTAAATGGATAGAAAAACTAAAAGAAAGAATAAGAAGTTTAAAGGTGTAGGTTATAAAATGGGATGAAGTAACAGCTAGAGAGACAGAGATAAAGTTAAGAAAAGCCTCTAAATGGAAATCCCCAGGCCCAGATGCAATACCTAACTTTTGGTTAAAAGTATTAACATATTTCCATGAGGATATAGACATGAGTAAGAAATATCTATATGTGCATCCTGAACAGACACCACCCTGGCTAATAACAGGCAAAACAATGTTTCTTCTTAAGAGTGAACATGCAAACTACCCTAAACAATAACTTGCCTTCCAACAATGTATAAACTACACATGGGAATTGATACCGACAGAGTTTATAGTCATTTAGAAGAAAACTCAATTATGGCAGTAGAACAAAAGGGCAATAAAAGAAAGTCATATGGGATAAAGGACCATTTGTTGTTAAATAAAGTCATACTGGAGAATTGTAAAAAGGGGAAGAATTTAGGTATGGCATTGACTATAAAAAAACATTTGATAGTATCCCACATTCATGGACAAAAGAGTGGTTATAAATGTATAAGGTATACCCTGCACTGATCGACTACATTACAGTGACCATGAAACAGTAGCAAACCACTTTGCAATTAAGCCATGATAAAGGACAGTTTATTATCCCAGGGATAAAAAAATCAAAGGGGGATATTCCAGTGTGACTCTCTGTTACTGTTGCTATTCTACCTTGCCATTACCACATTAAGCTGTTTACTTAACAACTTAGGCTATGGCTATAATCTGGCTCCTAAAAAAACAACAAAGTGCAAAGACGTATCATCTTCTCTTTGTTGATGATTTAAAACTGTATAGCTCATCAGATGAGGAACTGAAAGCATAGCTGCAGGTTGTCAAAACTTTTTCAGATGAAATAAGAATGTCATTTGGTCTTGATAAGTGTGCAAAAGCAACATTTAAAGCAGGAAAACTGCAGCACCAGGAAAACATCAGTTTGGAACAAGAATGTGATATAAAAGAACATGAGCAAGAGGGAGTATATAAATATTTGGGAATTGATGAAGGATCAACAATAAAACATGAGCAAATGTGAATAAAGCTTTGTACAGAATACTTTAGAAGACTTAAATTAATTCTAATAGCAGTGTTGACATCTAGGAACAAAATCCAAACTATAAATCAATTTGCTCTTCCTATCCTAACTTACAGTTTTGGAGTGATTGACTGGCCCCAAAAGGTGTTGGGTAGATTAGATAAGAAAATAAGAAAGATGCTTCATGCTCACCAAATGATTTATAAAAATCAGTGTATACCAAGATTATATATTCCCCATTTCGAAGAAGGAATAGGCTTCCTTGAAATTGATTACATGTATAGATCTGCAATCATGGGACTCCACACATATCTGCTGATCTCACAAGACCCAAATGTAGTGAAAGTTGTGAAACATGAGAATAAATCTAAGATGACTTCTTTGCTTAATTTAGCAGAAGCATATTGCCATCAAGCAGGAGTGGAAATCAAACCAGAAGTAGATAAAAATCAGACAGCAACTGAATGTGCCAAAAAACAAAAGAAAGTATATATGGTGAAAGACCAGATGAGAAGGCAAGAAATGTGGAAAAGCATAAATATAGTTGCAAGTATAGAAAATTTCTCAAAGATCCTCATGTTGATCAGGAACGTACACAGGAATGGTTAAGGAAAGGCGAATTCAGACCAAGAGACGAAAGGTTAATATTGGCAGCCCAAGATAGTGAGCTGCATACACGCTGGTTTACAAAGTCCATTCACATGTGGGAGAAACAGACAAATGTAGGTTTTGTAAAACTGAATTGGAAACAGTTGCACACCTCATTGCTGGTTGTGACATACTAATGGCAGAAGGACCTTATATTGAAAGGCATAATAATATGGCAAGACTGTTGCACTGGTGATTGCCCAAAAATTATGTATTGAAATGGCTGAAAAAAGTACAGTTTTGTACCTACCATAAATGTAGATGTCCGAACAGGATAGCATCTGCAGTCATAACAAATGGGTTGTCCTGTCGTCAGGCAGCCCTTCGGTCGGCCGGATTCCAAAGTCTGGGTCTGGCCTCGGCTGGTGTCGCACTTCACCCGACGTCATCTCTGCTGGTCTTCGGGTATAAAGGCATCAGCCGACGCCATTTTCCTCAGTGTTTCTTGCCCCAGATGCCAGTTGCCTTCTTGGAAAGCTAAATTTTGGGTAAATGCCAATGTTTCCAAAAAAAAAGGTAGGCAAACACAAAAAATAAGCATGTATGTACATATATACAAACAAATACACCATAAGAGATCCCCAGCTAGCTATTAGGAGGGTAAATACCCTAGGAATACCACAGAGGGAAGGAGGGTGGTAATCCTGACTGCAGATGCTATCCTGTTCGGACATCTACATTTATGGTAGGTACAAAACTGTACTATGTCCTTCAAGGATGCATCTGCAGTCATAACAAATGGGTAGAATACCATAGCCAAACTAGGGAGGAGGAAGAAGAATTATGGTGTAGTTAGGATCCCTTGCAATACAGCAGTGGCAAAACCTGCTCGGGATCTAGAGTATAGAGGTAAGTTATAATGCTTGGCAAATGTATGCACGGAGGTCCAAGTAGCCGCCTCAATAATGTCCTTGGTTGCCACTCCTCGTAAGAAAGCTGTGGTAGTGGCTGTAGCCCTTGTAGAGTGAGGTCTTATGTTCTGTGGAATTGGTTTTCCATGGTAGGAGTAACAGAATCTTATGCAATTTCCTATCCATTTGGAGATTGTCTGTTTGGGAATTGCTTTTCCTTCCCTTCCTGTTGCATAGGCTACTAAAAGCTGGTCAGTTTTTCTGTTACCTTTGGTTCTGTCCAGGTAGTAGCGTAACTGTCTATGTACATCCAAGGTATGCAGCAGTCTTTCCCCCCCTGTTCTGTGGATTGGGAAAGAAGGTAGGTAGGTGGATTGCCTGGTTTAGAGACACTCTGGATACCACCTTAGGCATAAATGTAGGATTAGTTCTCATGGACACTCTATCTTGATGGAAGATTAGGAAGGGTTGTACTACCATTAAGGCCTGTAGTTCCGAAACCCTTCTTGCTGAAGTAATTGCCAGTAGGAAAGCAGTTTTCCATGATAGGTGTTGAAGATCTGCTGTTGCTGCTGGTTCAAATGGAGGGAGTGTCAATTTTTCTAGCACAAAGTTCAAGTCCCATGTTGGTAATGGTGGTTTCCTAGGAGGTTTTACATTCTTGATTCCACTGAGGAACTGCCTGAGTAGAGGATGTGAGAATACAGGGGGATCGAAGCTGTATTCTGCAGAAATAGCTGATGCATGTATCTTGATGGAGGAATAGGACAGGCCTGTATGGAGAAGCTCTGCCAAGTACTCCAGGATGTTAGCAATATCTATCTTTGACACATCTTTTCCTCTTTCAGTACTCCAATTGACAAACCTTTTCCATTTTCCTGCATAGTTCCTTCTTGTTGAAGGTCTGTGGGCTTCAAGGATAATGTCTTTAACCCTTTGGGATAAATCTGGGTTAGTTGCTGTTATGTGATGTTCCAGGCAGTCAGTTGCAGAGTTTTTAGGTTTGGATGCATGATGTTGTAGTTGTTCTGAGTTAACATCAAAGGCATCAGGGTAGTGTCCACGTTCTCCCCGAGACATGCTCCTCAGCAATGGATACCAGTGTTGTCTTGGCCAATTTGGAGCTATCAGAATTATCCTTGGACGTTCCTCTTTGATTTTCAGTAGTACCTTGTGCATCAAAGGAAGAAGTGGGAATGCATATGCTGTCAGGCCTTTCCAACTGAAGGATAGAGAGTCCACCTTCCATGCAAGTGGGTGGTATGTCCTTGTGCAGAATTTTTTGAGCTGATGATTGAGTGGGGATGCGAATAGGTCTATTTGTGGCATTCCCCATTTCTTTATGATGGCCTTGAAGATGTCCGGGTGTAGCATCCATTCGTGAGGATCCGAGGTAGTTCTGCTTAACATGTCTGCTAGGGTGTTTTCTTTTCCCGGTACAAATATTGCCTGTAACTGGATGTTGTAGCTCAGAGCCATATTCCAAAGGTCCAGAGTCATTCTGCATAGAGGGTATGAATGAGTGCCTCCCTGTTTGTTGATGTACCACATGACTGTGGTGTTGTCTGTCCTTATCATTAAATGGCCTTCTTTGAGGAATGGTCTGAAATTCTGGATTGCTAGTTTTACTGCCAGCATTTCTTTGTGATTTATGTGCAGGTGCAGCTGGTCTGGAGTCCATAATCCTTGTATGCATTTGTCCAGCATGTGTGCCCCCCAGCCTAGGTCTGAGGCGTCCATTGTGATGGTTTGGCTTGCTTGAAAGTTGTGGAAGGGCAAGCCTGGGTTTGACTGGCATGCTTGAGCCCACCATAGGAACTCTTGTTTCAGGCATGGGATTAGTGGGATTTCGGTTTCTAAGCTGTGCCTGTGTTGAGACCATAAATTCTTTAGGTACCACTGTAGCTTTCTCATATGCAGTCTGGCATGGGGGACCAGGATTATGCATGATGCCATGAAGCCCAAGGCCTGCAGTACTTTTCTTGCTGTTAGTTTGTTCTGCTTTGTTAATGTCAAGAAGTAAAGAGGGAGTTGTTCATGTTTTTCTGCAGTTAGGAATGCCATCTGTTTTACTGTGTCCAATTCCGCACCCAAGAATATTCTTGTTTGGGATGGTATCAGTCTTGACTTTTTTAAATTGACTGTGTATCCCAGGGCTTGTAGTAAGCAAATGACTCTTTGTAAGTCTTTTGTCAGCTTGCTTTTGTTGTCCGCTTGTGTCAGGCAGTCATCCAGGTATGGATAAATTTGGATTCCCTGTAGCCTGCAATGAGCGATTACTGATGCCAGGCATTTTGTGAATACTCTGGGTGCAGTAGATAAGCCAAAGGGCAATGCTGAGAATTGATAATGCTCTGATCCTGCAAGAAATCTGAGGTATCTTCTGCAATTTGGTCATATGGGGACGTGCAGGTATGCCTCCTTGAGATCTAGAGTTACCAGCCAACACTCCTTGCCCAGCATGGGAAGAAGTTGCTGTAGGGTCAGCATTTTGAATTTTGGGACAATGATGAATGTATTTAAGATGGACAGATCGAGAATAGGTCTCCAATTTTTCTCTTTTCTTGGTACTAGGAAGAGTCTGGAGTAGAATCCTTTGCCCTGTTCTGTTAGTGGTACTCTTTCCACAGCTCTCATCTTTGTTAATTGAGCTATCTGCTTTAGAGCTTCTGTTTTTTGATTTGGAGGTAGGTTTGGCATTCCTCTTTTACTGGTAAGGTGTGGAAGTGAAACCTGTAGCCTTGGTCTATGGTCTGCAAAATCCACTTGTCTTTTGTGACATAGTGCCAATTTTTGAAAATAAGGCTAACTTTCCGCCTAAAGGTGCTGCTATTTGTTCCCTGGTAGGCGGTGTCAGAGCCAAGTCACTGTGATTGTCCTGTTGCAGTGGCAGTGGTTGTGTCTGTGCCTCGCTGGTTATTGCCTTGCCACTGGCGTCCTCTGTAGGCACCTCCTCTGGATTGATTTCTGCCTCTGGAACGCCTATTCCTGCCTCTCTGAGATTTTGAGGAGTCTGGAAAGGACCAATTTTTGGAAGGCCAGTTCCTGCTAAACCTTGGGGGCTGAACCTGTAAGAAATCCTTAACTGTTTGTACAGATTTTGCCTTCTCTTCCATTTTCTTCATTACTTGCTGAGCAGGAGTACCAAATAGACTGGCCTTATCCATAGGAGCATCTAACAGCTTTGCTTTAACATGATCCGGCAAGACCTGTTCTTTCAACCATGCATGCCTTCTTATAACTGTGCCAGTCATGGCTGATCTAAATGAAGCCTCCAGTGCATCATAGCCACATTTTAAAGAATGGTTACTAACCTGCTGAATGTTATTCACCATTTCTAAAACATATTTCTTATCTAAGGAGTCATCAGAGGACAGTTTCTTAGTTAACTGATCAAGCATAAACTCTTGGTATTGGATCATATGAAACTGACAGTTCAAAGCTCTAGCTGAGAGAGTAGCAGAGGTGTAAACTTTTTCCCCCATCTCTCTAAGGACCTGGATTCCCTTTCAGAAGGGAGAGGGCTTTTGCTGAGGTCGAAGCTACTGCCTTAGGCCCCTGGGAGATAGTCTCAGGATCTGCAAGTGGGGCCTTGTATAGGTGGTGATGAGTGTCTGGTACCCTGTAAAACCTATCTGGTTTGGCAGGGGCTGGAGGTAAAGTATCAGGAGCAGTGCAAACATCATTAAATGCATCATCCACAACAGGCAGAACTGGAGGTATAGCTAAGGGCCTATGTTGTGGTAAGTGTAGAAAGGTCCTAAGCCTTTTCTTGAATCTGAGAAATCTTGTCCCTGCCATTGGAATTGTTCTCTCATGGCATGTAAGGTTTCCCCAAAGGAAAATTCCTCTGGTGGAGAGGCAGATGGAATAGATTCTTCAGCATCGGAATCTTCATAAGTAGAAAAAGGAGCCTCTGGATGGTCTGTAATGTCTGAGTCATCCGAAGAATCATCAGAGGACACTGGCTCTGGGGGCTCTGCTCTAGGTCTCTTTTCTGGAGGCTGAGAGGCCCTGTCTGGGTGAGATTGGGATCCCCTAATTAAAGAGATGAGATCCTCTGCCAGAGTAAGCATTTGTGAACTGGAACTGGGCCTGTGTGAGGGGGGCTTAACAGGCACTGATTTAGCAGTTTTGGCTGCTTTAGCCCTGGCAAAGGCCTTAATAGACATGGCTGCAGGAGGCCTAGCAGCACCACGTGCTGGGGTAGAGACATCCAAAGGGATGGTGTCTGATAATTCAATAGGACCTCATTAGTAGGCAAAACTTTAGAGGCCGATTCAACTAGGGTAGCAGGAGCCTAGGTAATAGTCATGGATTCGGCTGAAGATTGACCCGTTTGCTCGGTTTTTGCTTAACCGTGGTTTCGGCGTGTCGGTCTTTTTCGCGTTTTTAACAATTTGAGTAGTCGGAGGATCCGGCGGCATAATGTACGCAAAATCTGAGCCGAAAAACTGTTCAGCAAACTCCGACCGACGCCTAAGCGTTCGTCGGTTGAAAGAAGCACAGGCTAAACAGGCTGCTACGTTGTGGTCTGGGCCTAAACAAGGTAAGCAGTAAGAGTGGAAATCTTTATGAGGTATTTGTTTCCCACAAGTTAAACAGTTATTTACTTTTTCTGACATCGGCTGAGGCAAGAAAGAGTCCCAACGGGTACTTAGCTTTTTACAAGTCTTCGAAGTAGTATTCGGTAGTAGTAATCTCTGGATCTGACCGACCGGCACTTGCGAACAGCTTCTGCTTCAGGCGCCACGCGGCAAGAAAGACTGAGGAACGGCTGGTGCCTTTATACCCGAAGACCAGCAGAGATGACGTCGGGTGAAGTGCGACACCAGCCGAGGCCAGACCCAGACTTTGGAATAAGGGCTGCCTGACGACAGGACAACCCATTTGTTATGACTGCAGATGCATCCTTGAAGGACATCACTGGAAACATGAGCTACATAGCATCATAGAAAATGATGAAGTTTATATCACATGGGATCAGCCATTACCAGCAGTTTAAAAGATAGATGCTAGAAAACCAGATATAGTGGTCCAAGAAAAGAAGACAAAAGAAGCATTGATCATTAAAATTGCTATACCCAATGACTACAGTGTCTTACATACAGAGACACAGAATCATAAAATATCAGGATCTGTAGGCAGAAATGAAAGCAATGTGGAAAAAAGATGGGCAGACAGTTCCATTAGTAGTTGGATCAATGGGTCTTATAAAAAAGAATCTACAATCATATTTAGATATGTTACCAAGCCATGTAACCCCATACAAATTGCAGAAGCAGTTATTACTGGGCACACTGCAAGTGCTGCAAAGAGCCCTTTTGGCTGACATCACAGATTGAAACAATACTAATTTCATGAGCCTTTAATCGTACTTTAACTTAGGAATGGGGTCCATTCCCATCATAGTATTAGAAACCCAAAAGATGTGGAGAAATTAAAAAAGACTGGGGATTAACTCTTACGTCACTAGATGGTTAGCCTACTGGTTCACCGACATAACACATAATGTGAAAGCTGGTGAATAGTTGGTGAATCTACCTCTACCAGTAGAGCTTTCACCACTGACATACCCCAGGGATCTGTGCTTGGCCTTTCCTGTATGGAATCTATTTCTTAACAGTCCAGGCTAAAGTAATCAGCCTTTGGCTTACCAAATTTACTGATTCTTACATATTGTGTGCCATCACTGAGTCTGTCAATGATGATATACTACAGGAGGGGCTAACACAGACAAATGATTGGTGCCAAAGCCATACAATCTACAAATAAATGCAAAAATGGCATTCTGCAAAGTGGAATTCTGTTCTAATTACAACACTGACAACACTCACCCTATGCTGAAACTCAGTGGTGCAAGACCTGGGAACACACATAGATGGCAATCTGAACCTCGACCACCAAGTGTCCACAGTGGGATGGAAAGATTATGTCATGTACCTCATATGTCAGGCAATCGTATCCAGATTTGAAGATGATGTAATAGCACTGTACTCCAACCTTATCAGAACACTAATAGAGTATAATGCTCCCTTTTGCATGTACCTCACCAAACACCTGCAGAAACCAGAGAGACCACAGGGGTTTCTCAACAAGAAAATACAGGGCCTACAAACCATGCCATAACATATGTGGATAAACTGAAAGCCCTTTCACTGTAATCTGTATCATATAGGATGAGGTGACAATTGCCTGGCTTACAGGCCAGTCTCTGACCCTGCCCTGATGGGAATACTGCACATCTACAAATCAGCTATAGCTGATGACATTGGCAGAGTCTGGAGAAGAAGATGATAATATGCAGTGTCCCACATGCTGGTGTAAAATGCTGTCTTTAATGTCAAACAAGTACAGAAGCACACACATACTCCAGATGACTGTAGTTAGAACAGAAGCCCTACCTTTCTAAGTACACTAACTGACTAGAGAACTCGGTACTTTGCTCAAGCACCACGGCACAAGTTTGACTTTTACAAGGCTGCAGGGCAACTTATGGTGGATGACATCAGCACCAGATATCTAAATTCACTGACTAGAGAATTCTGTATTTAAGGTGATTGCCACAGCCCAAATCTGACTTAGAGAGTGTCAGACAGCAATTTATAGGTGATGACATCAGCAGTGTCTGGTGAGGGGAAGATGCTAATAGCAGTGTCCCAAATTCATATTCTTCTTTTGGATTTTCCCGGTTAGGGGTTGCCACAGCAGATCACCTGTCCGCTCATGACTGGCAGTGAAGTTTTATGGTGTTGTGTTGTTAGCCCGGCATCCAACCTTGCACAGAAGTCACACACATGCATGCCTAGGGCCATTTTAGTGTCCAATCCGCCTACAGCATGTCTTTGGAATGTGGGAGGAAGCAGGAGTACCCAGAGATACCCATGAAACCACAGGGAGGACATGCAGACTCTGCACAGAAGGCACCCCAGTTGAGGATCAAACCAGAGAACCTGTTGCTGTCAGGTGTCAACGCTAACCGCTGCACCACCGCAGCCACCCAATAGCAGTGTCCCAAATGCTGGTGTAAAATGCTGTTTGTAATGTCAAGCAAGTGCACAAATACACACACACACACACACACACACACACACACACACACACACACACACACACACACACACACACACACACGCACACACCAGCTGACTGTATTGAGAAAAGAACCTAAGTACACCGACTGACTAGAGAACTCATTACTTTGCTCAAGCACCATGGCACAAGTCTGACTTTTACAAGGCTGCAAAGCAACTTATGGTGGATGATATCAGCACCGGATGTTGGAGAGAAGATGTTGGGAGGCCCGCATGAAATGGATGGGTAAGCATGTTCAAGGGTCAAAATATGTCAATCTATGGGACTTGAGTGGTAACTGTCAAATGCTCACTTAAGATCCTCTGACTAGATAGAAACATACACACACACACACACACACACACACACACACACACACACACACACACACACACACACACCTCCCATTTGACTGCATTGAGAACAGCACTCCTACATATCAAATTACACAGATTAGAGAACCCATACTTTACCCAAGTGCCATGGCACAAGTCTGACTTTTACAAAGCCGCAGAACAACTTATGGTGGATGACATCAGCACTGGATGTTGGAAAGGAGATGTTGGGAGGCCTGCATGAAATGGATGTTTAGGCACGTTCAACTGTCAAGATATTTAAAGATGTAATAAAAAACAGATAAAGCACCCAGACATGACTTAAAACCATCTATTCATTAAAAGGTAAGCACTTTTGTACAGACACACTGCACTTCACCAGACCATAGAATAAAAATCAAAACCAGACCATCTAAATAATATATTTGATAAAACAATAATTAAGTTATTAAAAAACAACAGATTCAATGAATTAAGGAACGAGACTTCAAACCAGGCTTTAAAGGCACACTTCCATTCAGTCCTGGTGCTCTATGTGCTAGGTCTGAATGGAAGTGTGCCTTTAAAGCCTGTTTTGAAGGTTTGTTCCTTAATTCATTGACACTGTTGTTTTTCAATAATTTAATTATTGACATGTTTGGCTGCCTTATCTGTTTTTTATTGGTTTTATCATTTGGTTTAAGGCAGCCTTTATCTGCTTGGTTGGATTATTTTTAATATTTCAAGATCTGCATGTTACCAAATGGATGAGTATGCAATCTGTAGTATTTGACAGTTGTGTTCCAATGTGCAGGTATGCTTTATGAGGCAGCTTTACAAAGTATATGCAAACAGTTGTCCACATTACTACAAGTATTGTGAAATCTGAATGTGTATTCTCATGCTAAAGATGTCAATGGCATATAAAGCAACATCTGTTATTAATTTATGTAGTGCAGTTGATATATTTGTGAACAAGTACAGCTAAACCAAGGTTGCAGTTCATGGGGGAGGTTACAGAAGTCTGCATTGTTAATAAGTGACATTTTCTCCTTCATTTTTTTTTTTTTTTTTGTTTCCACATGACGTTTCATGTCATCAACACTAAATGGACACTAAACAAAAGCAATACTTGCTATTGTTCACTTTGTATAGAACACCACTGAGCAACAGATTTGTGTGATGGGTAGCAATGGTTGGCAAAGTGTTTGCTCATGTGAGATACACATTTTTACTGCTTTCCCTGTTTGCACACAGTTATGCAGTGAGCAAATGTGAGTCACATTGCTAAAATTATGAGGGATGACATTGAGTGTATGGAACATATCTGCTGCTTTACTGACTCTGTAGCAGCAGATGTAAATGCATTGATAATTTTTTTCTTGAGCCCACATGATATAGGGTTTGAATCTAGGTGTATATAATACTTTTGCAGTGAAATCATACTTTACACTACCTTCACAATGTATTACTATATGTTGACATATCTCAACATGTTTAAGCGGCATTGCAGTAAGGAACCACAACAAATACGAGCCATTCACTGTTGCTTGGCAATGATGTGCAATGCCAAACTCCACACAAACACAGAGGCCAAAAAGTGAAGGGCTCCATTGATTTTTTTAGAACTTATGTCTGTTGTGTGTGTTTCTATTTTTAACCAGATTATAGGTATTAAAATGTGTTTGATAAGAAACTGGTGAAATGGGGCAAGTAAGTGGTAGAACAAGTTGAAATCAATATAGGAATGTGCAGAAGGGAGGTAGGAAAGAACCACAGCTATCCATTTCTTCAACAATGTAAAAAGAAAATATATACAGAATATTAGCTGAATTTGGACTGTCACTTCCACAAAGAGGGCTGACAACAATACAGTCATGTTGTATTGCCAATTATACCAAATCAAGCGTGTCAAGAAGACATATGTACGAAACAGAGAGCTATGTATGGGATGATATTTTTTGTGGGGCAGGTGCCCACTTTTGTTTTTTTTTTTTTTACTTCAGTAAGAGACAAATGCTGGGTAAGGGACATTGAAGCAAATGCAAACAAACAGGACATACAGGACAGCACACAGGGATGGTGAGTGACACAAATGGTTGGGTACACTATAGGTTCATAGGTTCATAGGTTCATATTAGGCTATCTGCCCTAGGGCATTTATAAGCCTAGCCAGAGTGTGTTTCACTTTCGCCACCCATTTTAAATTAATTTTGCTATGCCTTTTTTTGAGGTTAGTATACTGTGCCTCTGTCTAACAGTAACACAGAAGTGATAGCCGGGGTAAACCTACGATCTCCCATCCACTCGTCAAGATTCCTCTTGAAGAGAGTCAATGTGGGACTCTGCCTAACCTGGACTGGGATTTTATTCCAGAGTGAAGGGAGCCTCTGGGTTATGAATCTGTCCCTCCAGCATGTCCTATTTATTTCAGTGTTGAGGTTCAAGTCTCTCGAGCGCGTAGCTCGATGGGATTTGGATTTTCTGAGGTGCAGCATGTCCATTAATTCCGGGTTGGACATGGCTTTATACGTCAGGCACACATCGCCTCTGAGCAGGCGGTATGCCACTGAGTAGAGCTGGAGTTTCTTTAACCGGGCAGCATATGGCATCTGTTTGAGCCCTTTGATCCTCTTGGTGAGGTACTTTTGGGGTCTTTCCAGTTACTGCAGGTGTCTGGTAAGGTACATCCCAAAGGGGCATTGTACTCAATTATGGGCCTGATGAGGGATGAGTAAAGAGGCACGATGACCTCCCCTGATCTAGATGTGAATCCCTTCATGATTAGGTGGGCTATATAAAATGTTTTTCTAACCACTTTGGCCACGTGGTTGTCAAATGAGAGATTGCTATCAACTTGGGTCCCCAGGTCCCTAATGACTTCTTCTGTACTTAATGGATTACCACCTATGTGGTAATTTGTGGGCACTTTGTTTTTGCCAAAGGGGATGACTATACACTTTTTGGCGTTTAGCTTGAGGCCATGGCTCTGGCCCCAGTTGTCTGTTTCTATGAGGCCCTTTTGTAGGATGCTTGTGTCGGCTGGAGAATTAATTATGGCGCCCAGTTTGCAGTCATCTGCAAACTTGGTCAGCCACAGTCCTTCCGTGTTGGCCCGTACCACCGAGAAATATATACCGAACAAGAGAGGTCCCAGGACTGAGCCTTGTGGCACACCACTTGTAACTGGTTTGGAGTCTGACATGGCTCCAGCATTTCTAACCATGTGGGTTCTGTCCTTGAGCCAGTTTGCAACCCATATAGTGACATAGGGGTTTATATTTAAGCTGGTGAGCTTATCTATAATGCCCGAATGGGGTATTGTATCAAAGGCTTTTGCGAGGTCCAGGTAGGCTGTGTGGACCACCTTCCCCTCGTCAATGGCCTTGGTGACTGTTTCAAAGAAATCGACCAGGTTTAAGAGGCAGGATCTGCCCTTAACAAAGCCAAACTGGGTAGGATCCAGTGTCTGTAGGTCCCCAATATCTTTATTTATGAGGTCCATGATGATCCTTTCCATAGCTTTGCAGACCAAGCTAGTCAGGCTTATGGAGCGATAGTTTCCAGGATTCATTGAGGCACCACCTTTGTGGAGAGGGACCACTATGATTAGGGTGAGGGAGGGAACAACACAAGCTCATGTCCATCAAACATGGGAACAGTGAGAATCTTGTCCTCACCTGCAGGACTATCATCACTGTCCCTTTACTCCAATGGTTGCTGAAATGCTTGATGTCTGGAGAACAGCCTTTCCATCCAGCATAGGTATACACCAATGGTGCTGTGCACAACCCTACACACCAGCCTTGGCATCTCCTGGCAGGTGATGAAATCCCCACTTTTGTCAGTACTCTCGGAGGGTATCACAGCACCAGCTGCTGGGGTAGTGCTACCTGATGGTGCAGGTAGTGCAGAGGCAGCAGAGGCAGTATTGCCAGGGTGGGTCCCAATGTGCTGGGCATCAGTGCTGGAGCTGGTGGAGTGAGGGCCGGCTGGCTCACTGGGGTTGGCCTACCTCGCTGCGCTGTGAAGCATTTACTGATTTGTTACAGATGCATGACATGGAAACATTTTGATGACACATAATAGAAAATAAAAAAAAGAGATAATGGTTGGGGTAAGAGAAAAAAAGAGATAAAATTAGTACCATCATATGTGACATACAATGCATTGACACAATTATACAATTATTTTATCCGAAGTATTACATTTAAGTATATGTCCTAACAACTACAAACTATAATTACAGATTGCTCAAGTAATCCTTGCAATGTGCATATCATAGGATTATAGGGCCATAGGAAATTACTAGGCTATCGACACAGACGTCATTATAAGCCTATCAGTTTCAACCTAATGTAATACCATACAAGGACTAGTCAATACCACAGATTGCATTTAGTGATGACTGCCCATGTCCAGGAGTGTTGTGGGCACTATCCCTGGTAAGAATTTACAGTGCCCCAACCACTCATCCAGGTTCCTTTTCAACAGTATCATAGAGGTGCTCTGTTTCACATGAATTGGTAGCCTGTTACAAGGATGTGGCAGTCACTAGCAGATAAATCTGTCCCTCCAGCATGTCCTATTTAAGTTGCAGGCCATATTTAAGGCCCTGGAATGGCTACCCCAAACCCATTTGATTCATTAGGTTTGTGTCTTGGGTTTCTCTGTAGGCCAGGCAGAATTCTTCCCTAAGAAGTCTATATGATGAACAGTATAGTGACAGGGACTTTAGTCTGCCTGTGTAAGGCACATGATGGAGGTCCGTGATCTTCGTTGTTAGAAACCTCTGAGGTCTCTCTAATTGCTGCAGTTGTTTAATATGGTGCATACTGAATGGGGCATCATACTAATTTATGGGCCAGATAAGTGACGCGTACAAGGGGGTTATAACTCTTTGCTGTTGAGACTATGCCTTTACTAATCAAGTGAGCTATGTGGAAACCTTTCCTTATAACAGTAGACACATGGTGGTCGAAGTTAAGGTTAAATTCATCCTATGATCCCAGGTCCCTTACCACTTCATGAGTACTTAGGGTAATGTTGTTTATTTGATAGTGTAAAGGGACATTGTTTGTGCTGAAGGGAATGATGATGCATTTCTTTGCTTTCAGTTAGAGACTGTGACTAATACACCAGGCGCTGGTCTGTGCGAGACCCTCCTGGAGTATACTGACTTAATTTGGGAATTTAATGACCTGAACTTCTGAGAAGTATATACCAACCAGTAGGGGGCCATCACTGACCTTTTGGCACCCCACTGGTAGCAGGTCTGCTGACTGATGTGGAAACACTCACTTTGATAGTGTGTGTCCAGTTTTTGAGCCATATGGCAACCCATCTTACAATGAAGGGGTTCACGTTCAGTTTGCTAAGCTTGTTGGTAATGCCTGAATGTGGAATTGTGTTGAAAAGTCTTTGCCAAGTCGAGATATGCTGTGTGCACAGATCTGCCCTCAACAATGGCCCTGGTCACACTTTCAAAGAAATCTAACAGATTTAACAGGCAGGATCTGCCCTTCATGAAGCAGAATTGGGTAGAATCCAGGATTTGGAGGTCACCTATGTCTTTATTTATGAGGTACAAAATAATACTTTCCATGGCCTTACAGTTGAGGCTGATCAGGCTTATGGGTCTGTAATTCCCCAGGTCTGTTGCTAGGCCACCTTTGTGAAGGTGAATAACTGTAGTTGTTCTCCATTTCACAGGAATAAAGCCTGTGGTTAGTCTATGATTGAAAGGGTCCTTAGTGGTGATGCTACTTCATGTTTTAGCCTGTTTAGAATACAGCCTGGGATGTCATCTGGTCCCATAGAAGCCATGTTCTTTGCCTTGGACAGGCTTTAAAGACCAGTTCTTCAGATATGTATGGTGGGGGCGAAGTTTGAGGGAGGGCTTGTTGTAAGTTAGGAAGGGATAAGGGAGTTATTCTTTGCCAGACCTATCGACTAGCAGGTTCTCTATCTCTGTGGGGTCAGTGTGTGTGAAATCATTGACCACCAGTTCTGCACATGCTTGGGTCCTACCCTTTAGGTTATGTAAGTAGCTGTAAAAGGCCTTATGGTTATTCTTGGCAGTACTTGCTAGGTTTCTCTCAAAGGAGTTCTTGGAGGATTGACAAGTTGTCTTATTTGTCTGTTAAGGATGAGGACGGTGCTTTTCCATTATTGGGTCCTTATCTTTATTTTCTTTGACAGAAACTTTTTGCATTTATTGTTGAGTTTGTTGATGCTGGAAGTCCACCATAGCAGCTTGATTTTACTTGGGTTTCAGGCTTTGATTATAACTGGTACAGCTGAGTTTATACACTTATGCCAGTAATTGTGCAGGGCATTAGTGTAAGCTTCAGTGCAGTTTCCTCTTTCAGCTTGGGGTGGGGCTTGGAATGCATTTATTCCTTCACCTAGGTGGATATAGTTTGATTTGGTGAAGTTTTTGGTCTGATGTCACTCTTTGTGAGATCTGGTGTTAGTGTCAGTTCAAAGGTGACTGATTTGTGGTTAGTTTTAAATAATGAAGGTCCAACAATTGCAGCAGTGCACCTGTTTAGCATGTTGGTCAAGACTAGATCTAGAATGTTTGTTCCTCTTGTCAGGATATGGACAATTTGCTCCAGGGCATTTGAATTCACAAAGTCAAGGAACTTTTGTGCTAGCGAGTTTGGGCTAGAGTAGGTTTCCCAGTTGGTGGTGGGATAATTGAAATCCTCCATAACCAGTTTGGAATTGTCTTCAGTTTGATTAAGTAGGCTTTATGGGTGTCATGACCAATGGAAGGGGATCTATAACTGGCTAGGACTTGAATGGGGGTCATACTCACCATAACCTGGACCTGAAGTAACTCCATGGAGTTGTCTAGTCTAACTAGATGGGAGGTGAATTTATATTTAATATAGATTGAAACAACACCTCCTTTGGTTTTCACATGTTCATTTTGTGGTCTAAATGTGTGGAAGGCATTGTAACCTTCAGAGCTGGGGTACTCTCTGAGGCTTTAAACCAGGTTTCTGTGACTGCACAGACATCTACATCTTCTAGTGATAGAAGTGCTTTCAGGGAGTGCAGTTTTTGGTTTAAGCTCCTTGCATTTAGCAGCATGACCCTTATTTTATTCTGATTGGTTAATTTTACATTAGTAATGGTGTTTTTGAGACCTTGCATAAAAAAGGGCAATATGGGGAGGCATGAGCCTTTGCCAGCAGCTGAAAGCCTAGTGGTGCCAGGTGCAAACTGTCTCTGGCAAAGCAGCAAGGTTTATCAACCATGGCTTCCCAGGCAGACAGGAACTGGATCCCCTTGGAATGACATCAAAAACTATACCAATTATTGAAATCAGTCATTTTTTGTTTATACTGTGGCATCATTCTAGGTAAGGGTAGTATGCTGCTCAGGGCTAGGGACATACCTGCCTGGGACACATCCTGAGAGAGCTTGGCCATATCTGTCTTCATATAGTCCAGCAAGGTACATCTCAGGTTATTCACACCAACATGAACTATGACAGAGTCATAGCAGTACTTGTTGCCGAGAGACCTGAGTGCATGCATTCTCCACTGCTATATTTCTAGATATATCTAAGACCTTTGACATGGTATCACACGAATTACTACTCTCTGCTCTTTCCAACCTTTCATTCTCGCAATTAGCCACCAACCCATGGCCACCAGCAATCAGTTATCTGGGATAATAACTTATCTTCCTGCCTTCTGGTTACTCTTGGTGTGCCCCAAGGTTCTATCCTTGGCCCCTTACTATTCTCCCTCTTCTCTAAAAACCTACATACTGCTACCAGACATGCATCTCTCATACAGTACGCAGATGGCTCTACCCTCATCTACTCTGCCCCCATCCTACCAGAACTCCAACAAAACACACAGGAATTATTCTCATCTGTAGAAAGCTGGCTATCCAATGCTCGGCTCCTACTCAACCATAGTAAGAGCAAACTCCTCATCTTCCAACCCTCCAAATCTAACCATAACTCCCTCCATTTCAACATTCTTGCCAAAGACAATACCACCATCTCTCCATCAGAACGAGCCAGGGTCTATATCATATATTCAAAATTCCAAAATATCCAACATCATAAGTTCGAACTTGTAATTTCGAATATTGATAACATCGAACACTCAGAATAGCGATTTTTT
The DNA here is from genome assembly GCF_019279795.1 of Protopterus annectens. NCBI lineage: Eukaryota > Metazoa > Chordata > Ceratodontiformes > Protopteridae > Protopterus > Protopterus annectens. The sequence goes on along the minus strand of NC_056731.1, from coordinate 1,542,056,395 downwards.
TTCCTCAGGGAAAAAATTTGCTGTTCTGAGAAACACACACAACACAAGCACACCAAAATAAATAAACCACACACATACAGTTAACAAAACCCAACCCCACACTAAACCATACATACATTATTTACTATCCACTTACCTTAACCTGCACCCTAACCCTAAGGTCCGTAACTATCGCACACATACCCTACGAAACTATACACAAACAAACTAATTAATACACACACATACAGCTAACAAAACCCAAATCTACACTACCCCATTCATACATTACTAACTATCCACTTACCTTAACCTGCACTCTAACCCTAAGGTCCTTAACTCTCTCACCACAGTGGAGGAAATAGTGACCCAACCGAACGGCCCACTGAAATCTTGCCCTAGGTAAGATTTCGATGTTCCGGGGCTTCGCTATTTTCACCATTTGATGTTGTGGGCTCAATATTTTAACTTTCAAAGTTTTAAATCTTTGATGTTATGATATAGACCCACACACCAAACTACTCAGTGTGGAAATTGACAACAAATGTAGATTTGACACCCACATAGTCATCACAATAAAAAAGTTCACAAGAAACTTGGTGCATTATATAGAAACAGCCAATACCTCAACAAGTCAGCTAGACTCTCCATTGCCAATTCCCAGCTAATCTCTACCCTACTCTATGCATCTCCCATACTTAAAAACCTTAGACACACAGAGCTACACAAGATGGAGGCCTGCTACAATAAAACTACTAAATTTGCCACTGGTGCTTCCTACTGCAGCCATCATTGTATCTCCCTTAAAAAACTAAACTGGCAAGAACTCCCACAACTCCTTCACCTGAATCAACTCTCCTTTGCTCATAAACTTGTAAACTATCCCCTTAGAATCCCACCTCTTCAAACTCTTGTCCAACCCTACTCTTGTCCAACCCTACCACTCCACTAGACCCCTGTGCTTGAGAAACAAAAATCAACTCCTTGTTATCAAAGCCAAAAACTCAGCAGGTGAAGCTGTACTTTGTTGTGCCATATCCAAACTTTGGAACAACCTTCCCCCCTCCTTAACTGCTCTACCTTCCTGCAGTCATTTCATGACTGCACTTAAATTGCACCTAAATATGCACAGGCTCTGTCCTTGCTCAAATCTGGACTAAAGCCCCCCCCCCACCTCTCTTCCTTTCTCCACTCAGACTCTCAATCCAACTATTCTTAAATTAACTATTCTTAAATTAACTAACTGCCACTAGTGCTAACCTCAGTCTGATAAAGTAAGTTGACTTTGCTTAAGTATTGATATTGATAGTCTACTTTTTACTATGCAACCTTAGCTGTTTCACTGCTACAACTTTTATTATTAAATAATTGAAAGGCAACTCTAACTATGCAACTCTTTAACTGTTTTACTGTTTACAATTATTGTCCAATACTGTATTAATGCCAACAGCCACATTTCTTGCATATCATTACTTCTACTTTGTGTTATTTCCACTCATGTACAAACTGTGGGGCTTTTCTTACCAGGCTTCTGCTGAAAAAGGACCTGCTTCCAGTCAGAATTTCCTGGTAAATAAATAAATAATTATATAAATCTGGCAAATACTGGCACCAGCCAGGCCGCTGACCGTGACTTTCTCCTTGTCCAACCTGATGAGTGGGATATCCATGTGTCGTACTATTGAGTCTCCAATAACAAGAAAGCTTGGTTTTTGAGTGTTACTCATTACGAGCTTGGTGGGTGACACATTGATGTTGGTATGTGTCATGGGTGTTGTGGAGACTAAATTAGCTGTAGCAAACTTGTGTTTTGGAGGCTATGATGTTTCGGTTAGTTTTTCAAGAGAGCATCTGCTTATGTGGATTTATGTGTTTGATGGGTACTATGTGTTTGAGCATTAATAGTGGCACTATGTGAATATGTAGTGGTGCTTAAGTTGACAAACTTCTGTGTGTTACTGCTTTGAGTGAGAGAGAGCATGGACTCTAGATTCTTGGTGTAAATACATCTCTCACATTCTGTACTAGATTATGTTATTAGCATGATGGTTGTTTGTGTACATTAGGCAATCGCTACACTGCCTCAAGAGACCCAAATCAACAAGGTTGGCAAGAGAAACAAGGGCAGTCCAACTGTCCATAATGCTAGGTTGAAGACTGTTGTCATTAGGGATGGCTTTTTCAGAAACAATTATGGAGGAGGTCAGAAAATGGAAATTTCTGCCTGGGTTTAAGGGAAATTTTTTTTTAATTTAACTGTCTGGCTTTGGTGCACAGCTGCATAGCAGTGCACAGTGCTGCACAATGTGCAAACAAGCAGAAACCCGCTCAGATGCAGGGCCTAAATACCAGAATTTAAAACTTGAAAAAAAACCTAAAAATTTCAAAAAGACCAATAATGATGCTTATTCCAAGCCCTTCACCAGCCTCCCTTTACTAATCAGGTCCCAATCAACACAGTTCTCTCACAAAAGTGCAGATAGGCCCTTCCAATCCAAGATGGCCTGGAAAAAAAATGCTCAGAGCATATTAACATTTTCAGAAGCAGCGGGCCTGGATCTGGACTATGCTACAGCTACTAGCTACCCTAGTTTCAGGAGGAAACAGTGAATGTTTAACACAGCAGAAAAATAGCAGTGAGACATTGAGAAAATAAAACATTTAAAACAATAGAAACTCAGCCAGGAAGCTCTAAAGAATGATTTTAACAGTTAACAGGTCAATTAATTAAGTACTGCTTGGTGAGAACCAGAGCAGGCAAAACAGATAGCTTTAAAACAGTGAAAAAAATCCCAGGAAGTACATAACAAACAGTGGAAACAGCAAACAAAAACTTGCTAAACAATGAAAAACAGAAAAACAAAGTGATTTTACATGTACAGTCATAGGTCTCAACCTTTTCAGAAGCAAATGTGGAACACAGACCCTAGCAATGAGTGACAAACAGTCAAAATGTGGAGCACCCTTTTTTTAGCACTGCGTGAAAACACACCATTTCCATGGGGCCTGGTTGAAGTAGGCTTTTTGCCAAAAATATTACGTTAGCAAATAATGTACATGTGTTAAGATTTAATAAGGCACACAGGTCAATAAATAGCAGAAACCATTGATAAAATGCAATATACTCAGCAGAAAATAATTACACAACAATATTCAAGGGCTCTTTAGCACCTGCTTGTCCAACCCCTTCATATCCTCTCCCAACTAAAAAGTTAAATCATCCAATAAGGGACATCAGAAATGTTTAAAATATTGCTGTCATGACAGAATAAGCAAATATGAATTAATATACACTTTCTGAAATAAAAGCAGTCTATAATTTTTTAGGAAATGTAATGCACCACCTTTTCTCCAAAAGTAACCAGCCCAGCCCTCAAAGAATCAGGGACAAATCCAAAAATAATCAGGGGACACTTAGTATCTTGACACATTGAGAGAACAGAGAATGTGAACAGAGAATTGTGCTTATAAAACTTAGCAAGTTGCTTAAATAACTGAATTTAACATGCATTTTCCTGAAGGATATGAAGTCTATGTCAGACTTTTAATATTCAGTAATTTGCCAGAAAACCACAAATTTTATGAGCAACAGACCAAAAGGCAAGAATTTGGACATTCTGCAAAAATCTGTAACTCCAATCTTGTCTGAAACAAAGTTTAATCAGTCCTGCACTCTGCACATTCAGCCACTTACCTCAGTCCAGTAAGGGGACAAAGCATCTGCAGCTCCAAGTTCAGCAGTCCATATCCTCCAAATGCAATCGGGGATTAAAAAAATAAATCATCCCAGTGACAGCAGCACCACCATGACCATCCCAATTCCCAAATCAAGTAAAATGAATTGTAGTCCTTTGCCCTCAGGTTAGTGGCCCGGTGTACAGCCAAAACCGTACCTGATGAAATGCACTTCCACAGCAACTCCCCTTCAGCAGGTGCCTCCCTGTCCAGTCTCTGTACCCCATCCCTCTTACCCACGATCATAACAAATGAACTGCATGAAGGTTCAAACAGTTCAGTAACAAGAGGGTAGCATGCATTCAGAAAAAAACAGCCGTAACTCTCAATGTGTTCTTTTCTGCACCCTGCAATATCCTTTTTGAAAGTATTGCAGTGGCGCGAAAACTAGTAGTGGCACGCGATTGGCCACATTTTGTGCCTCCCTAATGGCTCCCTTTGCAAGAGGAACATATGCTTGATTGGCGTGTATGCCACAATGCCAATTGGCTTTAATTGTGGTATACAAGCCAGTCAAAAATTGTAAAGCAGAGCTACCACTGTTCAAAGGGGAACTGTGGAACAGCGAGTTAAATTGATACCAAATGCGGAACATTCCGCACAATCCGGAGAACTTGGCTGCCCAGTGTACAGTGTAGCATGCAATTGCAATATAACAGTGTAGTTTAGTACACAGCAAATAAATACAGTATAATAGTAAGCAGCAGCCAATAAAAACAGTGCAGTAAAAAGTATAAATAAGCAAAAAAAAAAACAGGCAACCTATGTTTTTGGAAGCTCAGAAACCTCTAGTCATCAGGTATCTCAGCTCAAAGTTGTGGCTGGTAGCCCACCTTAGTTCAGCTCAGTACAAAAAAGCATAAACCTGCTCAGATGCAGGGCCTAAATACCAGAAGCTAAAACTTGAAAATAAAAAATCTAACAAAATTCAAAAGGACCAGTGAGGATGCTTATTGCAAGCCTTGGACCAGCCTCCCTTTACTAATCGGGTCTCAATCAACCTAGTTTTCTCACAAAAGTGCAAATAGGCCCCTTCCAATCCAAGATGGCCTGAAAAACATGCTCAGAACAAACAAACCACTACAAACAGTTCCAGAAGCAGCAGGCCTGGATCTGGACTATGCTACCGCTACTAGCTACCCTACTTTCAGTGGGTAACACTAGTGAATGTTTAACACAGCAGAAAAATAGCAGTGCACTACTGGGAAAAAAAATTAAACTGCAGAAAATCAACCAGGGGGTTCTAAGGAATGATTTAAATAGTTAACAAGTCAGTTAACTAAGTACAGCTTGGTGGGAACCACAGCAGGCAAAATGGATAGCTTTAAAACAGTGAAAAAATACCAGTAAATACATAAACAGTGGAAACAACAACAAAGCTTGCCAAACAGTGAAAACAGCAATACAATTTGATTTTACAGGCACAGTGTAGCAGGCGATTGCATTATAACAGTCTACTTTAGTACTCATAAGTAAATGCAATATAAAAGAATCTCAGAAACCTCTAGTTGGCTGGTATCTCAGCTCAGAGTTTTGGCTTGTGGCCCACCTCAGTACAAACAAGCAGAAACCTGTTCAAATGCTGGGCCTAAATACCAGAAGCTAAAACCTGAAAACAAAACTCTTAACAAATTTCAAAAGGACCAACGAGGATGCTTATTCCAAGGACTAGTCCGGCCTCCCTTTACTCATCAGGTCTCAATCAACACAATTCTCTCACAAAGGTACAGATAGGCCTCTCCCAATCCAAGATGGCTTGGTAAACATGCTCAGAACAAACAAACCACTACAAACAGTTCCAAAAGCAGCAGGCCTGGATCTGGACTATGCTACAGCTACTAGCTACCCTATCAACCAGGAGGCTCTAAGGAATTATTTCAACATTTAACAGGTCAGTTAATTAACTACTGCTTGGCAGGAAAACCAGAGCAGGCAAAACAGATAGCTTTAAACTGTAAAGAAATTACCAGTAAATACTTAACAAACAGGAAACAATAAAAAAGCTTGCTAAACAGTGAAGACAGCAATAAAATTTGATTTTACAGTCACAGTGTAGCAGACAATTGCAGTATAACAGCCTAGTTTAGTACACAGTAAATAAATACAGTGCAAAAGTAGGTGGGAGGCAATAAAAAGTGCATTAAACAGTATAAATAACCAAAAAGCAGGCAACTTATGGTTTTTGGAAGCTGAAAAGTTTCCTGTCATCTGGTATCTCAGCTCAGAATTGTGGCTGGTAGCCCATCTCAGTACAGCTTAGAACAACCACATATACTTAGTCCAATTATAAAGATTAAAATTAACAGCAGGGGATTTATGCCACTTGGATAGATTTTAATTTATGTAATATTATTAAAGAATTACATTTGATCCCTAAAGTTGGTTTGTGCTACAAACTTATGCATGCACACTTGCTTTTACAGTTAGGGTCTGCATGCTTACTTTGCTACTACTGTACAGAAAACAAAAACATTTATATTTAACTTTTAAAGCAATAATACTTTTCTTGTGTTGCATACATACCACTTGCTTCCCACAGTCTCTACAGATGATCTGCATGAATCTGCCTAGTCAACTCAGTTTCAGGATTAGCTATGAAAAGAAAAGAACAGAAAAGCATTTTGCATACCAGTCTTACCTATATTTAGATTTCTATGTATTATAAATTCTCTTTATTAGCACACTTATACAACTGTGGGATGTCACTAGTTCGAAACCCATTCAACCACTGGCCGAGTGTATCCTTGTTGCACCTTTCTAGGTTGTCGAAGTGGTGCTTACACTGCTCACCAGTGTGTGGGATGCCAGTTGCACTAGCTACAGCCCTGGCCAAACTCCTCCAAGCCTTAGACTTGTACTGTGAGCCAGAATAGTCCCCTTGCAGAAGCCTTTGGCCGTGGTGCTTTACCAGGAGTCCAATAAATATTCTGCTCTCCTAAACACACCACCTCTTTGCCCTAAATTAGGCACCTTCCCCTCTAATGCTAGACATGTCTAATTCAAAAAGTAGAGCAATAACAAATAAAGATTTGCTGCCAATTTCTGTTATTGTATTTACTGGTAGTGTGCAAACCAGAGCAATGATGCCAACCATGTTTACAAGATGTTAAGTGGACAACAGTGCCAAGCAGGAAGGAAAACAGTTTTTAAAACTGGAAGGTTATTCTGACACTTGATGTTAGTTTGAAGGGAGTCTGCTGTTGTGACTGTTAGGTGATTTAACTTTGCTGACATGCACTGGCAGCATGAATGTCTTGACGTGACACACATTTGTTTGGCTTTATACACTGCTAAATTGATTTTTTCATTGTGGGATACAAACCTATGCATAAGGGACAAAACATTTTCTTCCATAGTAGCCATTTATCATCTTTGCCACAGAAGAAGTGCTTCTCAGACATAGTTATTAATCATTCATATATACAGATGACAGACTGAGGTGTTAACCATTTATGTGTTCAACTTGACAAAGACCTTGTATATACATTCATTTGTGTATGTGTCTTATTTTAAGAGTGGAGGCCATTCAAGTCCTTCAAGTCCAGATTGCAGAATTATACTTACAGAAACATAGCAGACAGTATACCCTCAGTCATACATCTGAACCTTCAAAACAGAGTAAGGGTGGCTTATCCCATTACACATAGTTCATATCAGCTCCAAGATTTATTATGTATACAGTGTTATAAGTGATATTTAACATAATGTGAAATGGAACAACAGTAAAAATGTCTGGAATTTCCTGTATTAGAACCCAGAACCATGTGTATGGCAGTCCTGCACTTAGACCTGTTGCCACAGGGATATTGAAATAACACTTGTATATTTTTCTGTTTATCACTATAAACTGGACTGTTACAACAGTAAAAATATGTTGCACTTCCTGTATGGACCCTTGGCCATTTGCATTACAGCCCTGCACTTACACCTGTTGTCACAGAAATTGTTATATAACAGTTTCATAATTCCCTAATCATTCTTAAGTTCTGTGTGTTAACCATCATGCAACACCAGTTAGTGTGCCTGCTCGATGTCCAACAGAATTAATAGAATATTTCCATTTTAAATTGTTGAGTGCCTGTGTCCTGTCTGCAAGTGTTCAATGGCTGCAGGTGCTGTGGAAGCTTGATTACCGCCATGCAAAATCACTTAGTGGTGTTGCATGATGGAATTAAAAAATGCAACAATGTATCTTTTTTGACCGTTACACTTATTATGCCCTGTCTGCAGATGTTCTGTCTGCTTCCTGTGTGGGCCATTAGCCCAGGTTTGTGCACTGCTAAGCATCGCACAAATGAGATAAACACAGCTAAACCTGACATTCATTGTGATCCGCCATTTCCCTCATTTGCACTAAGCTGCACACCATGCAAATACTGGCATTACAAGAAACACAAAAAAGGGAAAATTAGGTGAAATGAAGAAAAGAAATCTGTTAAATACACAACACTATAAAATTTATGTTGACACACGTGAAATATTTTTACACAGGTCTGGATTTGCGGTCTCACACCAATGAACCTTCAGACTATAGTAAGGGTGTCTTATCACTGTTTGCCAACAAAAAGCATTGCAGCAGAGAACTAAAATCATTGTGCATACAACCAACTGCAATATCACAAAACATATGACAGTTATTTGTACATGTATTAATTTCAGAAGTAGTGCACTGAGTGATCACACAACCATTTCTGAGTATTGCTTGCATAAATGCAGCACTGTTTTATCTCTCTATGTTTGTTGCTCATTCTTGTCTTATCTGACCAGTAATCTGAAACATGCAGTCTGTAAGAAAGTCCATATTATTGTCCTTAAACTGTTTCAGGATATTAAATGGCAATAATATACAACTGTCAAGAAATAAAGTGGAGGTTGGTTGTTACTAAACAGAAACTGTGAAATGTGTGCTGCTTACTTTAAAACCTTGATCCAGCTACTTTTACACTTTGTAAGTCTAACCTGTTTGATGCACCCACTGGAGGTAGGGGAGTCTGCATTGATGTTGTGCTTTCCTTCTCCTTACCAGTAATCATTCGCACTGCATCCCATTACCAGCAAACACTGAAGAGGTGCCTGCACTATGTTTACATCTGATACATGCAGCCAGGTATTTGGGATTCAGCAATTCTAATGAGTTCCCTCCTCATCTGCATCTTCACTGTGCTCACAGCCCTGAATCTACAATATAAAAAGGGAACCAAGTAGCTAGTAAACCTGAAGGTGAGGAGATTTGTTTATGTTGATAACACAGAAAAAATATTACTTTTGGAATTTATCTACTCAGAAGATTACTTATCTTGATAATGTATGCTTACATTTTTCAGCTATATACTGGATATGCTGAAATGTCAGTAAGAGGATTCTGTTTATATATATATATATATATATATATATATATATATATATATATATATATATATATATATATATATATTGGCAAATGCCACTTTTATCTGTATGCCTTTCTTAGAAGTATATTGATGACATAGGCATGTTGGTCACTGCATGTTACTTTATCGGATGTACAGGCTTATTAACTATCACAAGTGCTAATGTTGCAACTGCATTTCTCTTTATACTCTTCTATTGTTATTTTCATGAAACGTAAATGTCCTACATTGTCAATGGCACAGGGGTGTTAGCCTTCTAGGATGTCCCATACACACCTCCAGAAGAGTGCTGGCCACATTTAGACATGACTGACTATTGCATAAAATGGAATTAACTGTGGTAAATGTGTATACATGTTTCAGGGGCAGTATATTTGATAGCACTTTTAATATTTCACTAATGTATTTTCCTGTTGTTTTGGGGGTTGGGGACCCAAGTTGCATTTTTGTTTTGGCACAAACAAGATTTGTTTTGGTACTCTCCTTGTTTTGGATCCAACCTTGCTTTGTGAGTGATTGCAATGTGTTACAACCACCCAATTCCTTTTTTATATTTGAATATCTTGACTGTTTTATGTTTCTCCAGCGGGTAATAGTGAAATACTACCTTTTATGTGTTATATTGAAGAATGACTTTTACTTATGTGATACTTTGATACTTATGTGTATTATCCTTCTTTTGTGTTTTATATCACCTGGGACTATGGCACCCAGGTGCCCCAATCCCTGTAAACCCCCCTTCAGTGACCCTGAAATTAAAGTAATTATGGAAGCATTTAGGCAACTTGGTGCCTTTCTGCTTGAGAGGGGACATGAAGATATGTCTGGCAGAATGCAAATTTTGCAGCAGATAGTGGCTGATGTGAATGCAGAAGGTGGCCAGAGCAGGACATATGATCAGATGCACCATAGACAACTGACATGATTTCATTGGCACAGAAAAGAGCAGCCGCTGTGGCCTGTGAACAGATGGCTACCAAGGTGGGCTGCTACAGAACCAAGACTGACACCAAATGAAGAGTTCCTGTCCACTGTCAGGGATCCAGACAGCTCACTGGAAAATGCACAACAGCATGTCATTGACATTGGTGCTGATTTTTTGGGGAGGACAAGTAAGTCCCACGAGGAGCTTCCAGGTAGGCTTACCTATCTCAAAGGTTAAATACTTCTTATATTGTAAAATATTGACAACAATACTTAAATTCTGTTTAACAGTACATTTTTGGGCGGGATAGTCATGGATTGATGCAGCTATTAACAGTCTGGTTGATTACACATGGGCTTGGGGTGGACGTGTCATATAAGTTCTTGTTTAAAGTATTGTTAATGTACATATAAAGTGCAAAAAAAGTTTTAACCACCTGTTTTACTGTTCAATTTGATGATGGTGTGCTTACCTCTTGCTTAACTTCTTCGAGGACCATCCAGCATAGGGAGCCTACAATCATCTGCACATGGCAAGCCAAACTTTTTTATGTTAGTACTGATGAGCAGTTCAAAGAAATATTTAGTTTGTGATATGAGTGTCAGGATTGTTGTGTGAATTGCTGTAGTGTCTGTAATAGTGGCACTACAATTAGTTCTTTAGCATATATTGGACTACAGTAGTGTAAGTATTATTTGTTTTTCCTGTGTTTGTTGCTTATTATCACAGGTGATCCTGACAGTGGAAGTTTGGGACTCCTACCACCTGATGTCAGAGTATTAGCAGACACTGACGATGATGAGGGCCAAATGGAGGCACAGTCTGGGGGTACAGATGTTGAGGTTGATAGTCAGCTTTCCCCTGTAATTCTATGGATACCGCCAGTAGGCCTACAGCAACCTATTCCAGTGAATCTTCAGATATTGGACAGATGAAGGGTGAGGCACTTGATCAGGACAGTGTGGTTACTGTGGCTTCAGTGCCTGTTGACTCTGGCCATAGCCAAAGTGTGGGAGAGATGGCACACAAGAAGGTTGCTACAGGTGCTTGGGGGAGGCCTGCTGTCATTCCCCCACCTGATCCAGGTGTGTCTTCCTGTACCACTCTACATATGTTTAGGATCACTATGAAGGCACAGGCATGTTCCAATAGGTCCTCCAGAGAAATAATTAAGATTGTAGATGCAGCATAGACTGACATGTATGACTGCCTCCACCATGCTGTCGATTCAATAGATCAGATGAATGATACATGGGAATGGCAGTGTCTGCTATTTAACAGCTGCTCAGAGGGGGACAGCATCCACATGGGCATAAGTCAGGGACATTATCTAATGTTAGCTGACATGTGCATGCCCGATCATGCTCCCATAGTGGCACTACTTCCACTGCTCCATCAGTGGTTGAGGTGTCCATACCCAGATGTGGCAGGCCATGGGGTTGTGGTCCTGGAAGTCCTCATGAGGGGAGTTCATCCAGCAGATATCAGTCACATTCCTGTAGCAGCAGTGCATCTGACCATGGGTGTGGTCATGTCAGTGCAACTTCTGGCAGAGCCAATTCTCATGGTCAAGTATGACAATGACAAACTGCCACCTCTGCCATGCACAGCTCACACCTGTCCAACATACCAAGACAGAGTTAGCACAGAGCTTGGCTGTGTTCTTGCAGACACTCACACACCAATTTCACCTGGAGGACCCATACAGGCACACACACAACAGTTACATGATTCAGCCATGAAGCTTAAAGCTGAGTCTGTCTCACTAGCCATTTGCTTCTTTATCCACATGTCCACCTGCTTTTCTTTCTTACTCACATATACACACTTACCTTTTGTATCAACCTAGGCTTCCTGCCCCCACCCACTCAACACCCTGTGCAAGTAATGATAACTGTGCCATATCCCTGTCTTCTGCCTTTTGGATTCAGGGATATATAAGCTTTGGCAGAAGGAAAAAAGCATGACAGCAGCTAGTCAGGTTGCATTTAGATCTAACAGGATCATAAGATCATAGCATCATAGGAAGTTACTAGGGTAATGGTCTTAGGGCCCTTACAAGCCTAGTCAAGTTCTTACCTTTAATTCCATGATCAGCCCCTATTGCCCCTGTCCAAGAAGGACAGAGGTGGAACCCCTGGGGTGAATTTATGGTCACCCATCCAACCATCCAGATTGCATTTGAAGAGAGCCAAAGAGATACTCTGTTTGACATGAAGTAGGAGTCTGTCCCAAAGGTGTGGTAACCTCTGGAAGGCAATCGGTCCTTCCAGCAAGTTTTATTAATGTCACATACCAGGTTAAGGTCTTTAGCGTGAGTAACCCATGTATCATTTAACTTACAGATACACAGCATTTTCATTAAAGCAGGGTCAGAGATTGCCTTGTATGCAAGGCAGAGATCACCTATGAGTAGTCTGTATGAAACAGAATAAACAGACAGTGATTTCAGACAATCCCCATGGGACAGATGCTGAAAACCTTGAATTTTCATTGTGAGGAACCTTTGTGGTTTCTCCAGTTGCTGCAAGTGCCTGAAAAGGTACATATCAAAAGGGATGTTGTACTCGATTATTGGCCTGATTAAGGAAGAGCACAGATGGAGGGGTTGTTATACTGAAGTCCACAGATTATGTTAGTAAAATGAGAGATTTTGGAAACAGAAGCTTACACTAGGAGCTCTCTTAATGAGTTGAATGGCACATACAGAAAAATAAAGGGTTTTATACAAGACTTGTTCATTGATGGGTTAGTAACTATCAATGAACTTCACTACATTTCAGTGGAATTTCCAACTATACCTTGTAATTTTTGGAGTGCCGAAAATTCATAAGAACTTGGACCAATCCCCAATGAGGCCAATTGTGGATGCCAGAAGATATATAACCTACCCGCTTGCAAAATTCTTGGACAAGGAATTAAATAAATATATAAAGGAAGAACCTTTAATCTGTATTGATTCCTGGAACTTCCACAAAAAATGAATTCAATTAAGTACAACAACAATTTTTTGTTTATTAAAGTTGATGTGGTCAACTTGTATAGTGTCATTCCCCATGATTTGGGTGCCCAGTGGTTCTGTGATTACTTACATTCTAAACATATTCCACAGGACAAGATTAATATATATGAACAAGTACTTGAGATGGTACTAAGAAATAATTTTATATTGTTTGAAGGGGAATATAATTTACAGAACCAAGGGGTGGCTATGGGCTCCTGTTGTGGGGGTCTGTATGCCAATATAGTGAGGATAGAATGAGAAAAAAGTTTCCTAAGAACATAACCAATATTTCATCATTCTAACACTTGTATACGTTATCTGAACGATATATTTATTTTGTGGGAAGGGCCTAGAGAATTTATAACTCAATTCTTCAACTATATAAATAACATAACTAATTTCCTGAGATTTACTCACACAATTAAGGAAGGCAAAATCCCATATTTAGATGTATTATCAAAGAAAGACCATGAGAATTACATTTTTTTTATCAGAAATTTTCTGTAAGGAAACATATTCCAACAGTTTCCTTCATTTTAATAGCTGCCACCCTTTCACACAGACATGATCTGTTTTAAAAGGGCAGTTTGTACGAGCAGCACAAATTGTTACATTATGGGATTGTTTTATTAAGGAATGTCAATTTTTGAAAGATATGTTTTTAAAGAGGGGATACCCAACTGTACTAATATAAGAGATCATGGGTGAGGTGAAGTCCAAGAGAAGGACTGGATATGTTACATCCATTTTGGGACTTAGGACACCCATTGGATTAGAGAATGGCAGTAGTAGGGGTGTAGATGATAACATGGAAGGCAAGGATCTTGCTCCAAGTGTACATTTAAGTACTGGTTTAAATAATAATCTAAATTCTACTAACATATAAATCATTCCTTAGCAATCTAGTTTTCTAACAACTTTTTGCATTCTTAGTTAAAAATATTTTAATAAAGAACTGAGATTTTTAAGAGGTGAAAAGATGTTAGAGAAATAGTAGGTGACAAACCCATTTGTGTATTCAAGAAGGAGTCAAATTTGAAAAACTTGTTTGAACAAAAGGAGTATAAGTATAGCAATGAATATATGTATAAATGTGGGACATGCAAGTTTTGCCCCAATATATTAGAAACTAAAAAATTAGAAATAAACTGGGTGTAAATAAGAATCACAGGGAGATACTGCTGCACTAGTGAACGGGTAGTATATAGTGCAGTTTGTGTCCATTGCCCTTGTTTCTACATTGACAAGACTGAACGCAGACTAAAGAACAGGACTAGTGAACATCTAAGAAACATCAAGGATGGCTGTGACTTTGACGCACTGGCTAAGCATATTTCATTACATCCCAGTAATCAATTTAAGTTTAAAGAGTTAAGTTAAAAGACTCTACTAAAAAAAGACTTAAAAGACTTAAGTTAAAAGACTCTACTAAAGGGCAATTTAAAAGACAGATTGGTTTTACCTGGTTCTACAATACAATATTTTATATAAGTAGTAAATGTGTTTTTTCATGCTTGTTGTTTTTTCATGCTTGTTGTTTTGTATGTTCTCATTGGTTTGCACATATATTTTATATTTTATATCTTTACGATTTGGCCCCTTATGTAAAATCATACAAGGTTTAATAAAATTTTAACATGGTCAATGTACAAGAGGTTAGAAATACAGAAAGTGAGGTTCAGATTTTCGATCTCAGATCTCTTTATAAAACAGGTATTTTACTCTTAATTTTTATAAAATATTTATTTTATTCTATTTTATGACACAAGTGTTATTATTTATTATTTTTTATAAAATGGGACTTTAGGGTTATCACTAAGAGGTATAAAATTAACACTAGTGTCATTTATATTATGTACATTCCAAACATTTGGATATTTTTAGTAGCATTTTATCAACGTTGATGGGTGAACAGAGTGAGGTTTGGCCAACTTAAGGGTGCACCACTAGTTTACTTTAAAGTTAATACTTCAATGGAAAGATTATTATATATAAAAAAGGACACATAAAATGTTTACCAGAATAGCCCTGACTAGTACAAAGAGAGTATAAGAGATTTAAGATATTTAAGATATTTGAACTCATGTCATTTGAGAAATAGGCAATCAGGTTTTTTAGTATTTACTATAACCAACAGACATCGTACAATTTTATATAATTTACACATCTATTTCAAAAACCATAAGAGTAAAGGAAGTACAATATTATCTGTATAATATATTTATTTACATATTTTCACAATACACATTTTTTAAATATTTTAAACATTTTGAATGTACATATCTATGTTCGTTTAAGAGACTGCGGGTAGCAGTTCTCTTTAAGGAATTGACCATGGATAGATTGTTTATTTGTGTATATATGTAGATACACATTTTTTGGAAATATATGAGTATCATTACACTAATGGATAGGCTAGGATATACGTATGTGTTTTAATATTTTGTTATTGATGTTTTAAAAGTTTATCCACAAAGACACTGAAGAATGTGTTTCATCAGAATGTAGAACACATATAACTCATCAGTGGTGTAGGTTTGTTGTTATTATTCTGAATGGTTCTGTTGTGGACACGTTTTTTATAGTTATGTAGCTTTACATGGGATGTTCATAATGTGAAGGAAATTAAGTCATTTTTAAGGCTTTAAATAGTATGAAAAATAAATAATAAGTATCTGACGAAGTTCCTATGTAAACAAAATTGTGGCAAAAGCACTTATCCTTTTGCATTTTACACTAAAGCTGCGGAATCTGCTTCTGTATCTGCCTTATTCTTTGGATTTGGAGTTTTACATCTGGTTTTCATTTGAAGAATACAGAGAGGTTATAACTTCTTTTTTTCTGGAGGCAATGCCCTTATTTATGAGATGAGCAGCATAGAATGTCCTTCTTACCACTATGGAGACATGGTTGTCAAAGGTAAGGTTGCTGTCAACCTGTGTGCCCAGGTCTCTCACCACTGAGTGCATACTTAAGGTGTGGATATTGATGTGGTAGTTAGCAGGAACACTCTTTTACTGAAAGGAATGATAATACATTTTTTTGCATTGAGTTTAAGGTCCTGACTTTGGCACCAGTCATTTGTTTGTATAAGATACTCTTGTAGGATGTTGACATAATTTGGAGATTTTATGACTGTTTCTCAGCCACAGACCTTTGGTTTTTGCTTGTACTTCGATGAAATAGATTCCAAACATTAGAGGTCTCAGGACTGATCCCTGTGGAACACCACTGGTTACTGGTCTGCTGTTGGAAGTGGTTCCCCTATCTTGACTATATGAGTTCTATCAGTGAGCCAGTTAGTGACCCATCTAATTATATAAGGGTTGATACCTAGTTGGGTGAGTTTGTCAATGATGTTTGAGTGGAGGATAGTATCAAACACTTTGGCTAAGTCCAGGTAGGCTGTATGCACAGATTTCTCTTCATCCAGGGCCTTGGTAACTGTCTCGAAGAAGTCCACCAGGTTTAACAGACATGCTCCCACTTTAACAAATCCAAACTGAGTAGGGTCAAGTGTTTGTAGATTACCTATATTTTTGTTTATAAGGTTCATGATGACTCATTTCATGGCTTTGCAGATAAGGCTAGTCAGGTTAATAGGTCTATAGTTCCTGGGGTCAGTGGAAGCACCACCTTTGTGCAAGGGAATAACAGTAGCTGTTTTCCATTCAGCTGGTATGAAGTTGATGCTTAGACTGTGACTGAAAAGAGTACCCAACGATGTTGCTAATTCATGTTAGAACCCATGTTGGACACAGCCTGGGATGTTATCAGGTCCCATAGATGCTGCATTTTTGGCCTTAGAGTAGGCTCTTTAGAGATACAAGGTAGGGGACAGGTGGTAGGGATGTCACGGGGTATGTGTGGTGGGGACAGGGGAGTGAAGTTTTTTCAGAACCTGTAACAGGTTAGCTATGTCCACAGGCTCAGTACATGTGCTATTGTTAACTACCAGTTCGGCACAAATCTGGGCCTTTCATTTAATTTACTGATGTAACTGTAGAATGCCTTGTGGTTGTCCTTTATTGAGGAAGCTAATTTGGACTTGGAGTTTGCTTTGGAGGACTTCACATGAAGTCTTCTTTGCTTGTTTAAGCTGAGAAGGGAGTGTTTCCATTTTAGGAAGGCTCTTGCCCTGCTATCCTTTTTTGCTTAGACAGCAATTTCTTCCTCTTATTGTAAAGCCTGTTAATGGCAGATTTCCACCAGGCAGGGCTGATCTTCCTTGAGGAGATTGTTTTGGTCCTATCAGGTATGGCCAAGTCAAGGTAGGTATACAGGTGATTGTATAAAGCACTGGTGTACAGCTCAGCGTAATTGCCAGTTCCATCTAAGGAGGGGGTGCAGTGAAGCTATTTATACCATCCCATAAAAGGTTATAATCTTCTTTGGAGAAGTTTTTTAATTTAGTTGCTGCTGGGGGGGGTCAGGTGTGATAGTTACTTCTAATGAGACAGATCTGTGGTCAGATCTCACCAGGGGGACCTCACAGTGGGGGTGTTACAGTGGTCCATCATATTGTTAAACACCAGATCCAGGATGTTGGCACACCTTGTGGGGGGTGACAACTGGCTGGTCCAGGGCATTGGAGTTAACAAAGTCAAGGAACCTTTGGGCAAGTGAGTTTGAGCATGAATAACTTACCCAGTCACTTGATGAGTAGTTAAAGTCACCCAAAACTATGGCATTCAGATGTATCTTGATAGACTCAAGTAGATCCAAATAGGCCGAGTGGGTGTCCTGAATCATGGAGGGGATACTGTAGCTGCCAATGACTTGAATGACTTTCTTTTGGACTGTTATGGTTCAAGGAAAATTGTATTTAATCCCAGTGATTCTATTACTGTTTTGGACTTTGATGTTTGGTTGCATGATGGTAAAAATAGATCTCAAATACAGAGGTGACAGGTAATTAATCTATCAGATTTTTGTATTTCTGCAGACACCCTAAATGCTTTGTGTAAGGTTACCAAGTTTGTACACACTAGGTTTCCTAATATGGCTGATGTATTATTAGAAGTGAAGAATTTTTGTAGGTAGCTGTATTTGAGGGTATATTTCAGGAAGAATGCACCGTTTGTAAAATCTGGGGGGTTGCAAGAATTTGAGGATGACCCTTTGTTGGATTTATCTATACACAAATGTCAGCTTTTTGAACATGATGACATGTTAGAAAATGTAAATGAAGGTGGTGAGTGTTTTTTTTTTCACTATATATGCTATTAATGTCCCTGAAATGCTGCATACTAGTACTTTTTGTTCACCCAAATGCTCTTCTGTTATATATTTGTTTGAGCAGATCCTATGCAAAAAGGTTGCATATGAATTTTTAAAGTTCATTAAAATGC
This sequence comes from Protopterus annectens, assembly GCF_019279795.1. NCBI lineage: Eukaryota > Metazoa > Chordata > Ceratodontiformes > Protopteridae > Protopterus > Protopterus annectens. The sequence goes on along the minus strand of NC_056731.1, from coordinate 1,542,038,011 downwards.
CTAAAAAATACAGTCTAACAAAAATGAATGGGAAACACTGAATGATTTAAAGAAAAATCCTGTTACGGTGGTGAATTTGTCATTTGAACCTTGCCTAAAAAAGGCACTATAGGGGTGGCAAGAGGCTTTGCCAGTATCCGTAATCCCAAGAGTGACAGGTGCAGGCCATCTCTGGCAAAGCAGAGTTGTCTGTCGATCATGCCATCCCAGGCATACAGATACTGGATTCCCTTAGAATAACACCAGAAGCTTAGCCATTTGTTAAAGTCATCATTTTGTCCTTGTACTGTGGTATCTTTCTGAGTGATGGCAGGATGCTATTCAGGGCTAGGGTCATACCTGCCTGGGCTACAAGATCGGAGAGCTCCTCCATGTCTCTTTTCATGTAGTACAGGGAGGTACATCTCAGGTCATTCACACCAACATGGACAATGACAGAGTCATATTTGTACTTGTTGTGGAGTGACCTGAGTGTGTGCATCATGTGGCAGATCCTGGCACCCGACAGGCAGCTGACAGTAACTTTCTCCTCGTTTAGCCTGGTGAGTGGAATATCAGTGTGCCTGACAATAGAGTCACCTATGATTAGAGTGTTGGGTACATTATGCCTTATGGGCTGTAGTTGAGTGGCACACAGTATGTGGGCTATGCGTCATTTGGGTTGTGTTGGGGGATGGAGGTTGCTTGCATTTCTGCTTTGGAGGTCTCAGTTCTTTGGGCAGATTTTTACTGAGAGCCTCCACGAATGTAGGTGTGTGTTTTGTGCTTCTGTGTGTGTGTTTTGGTGGTGTAGTTTTGAGGGACTATGTGATGAGTGTGGTGCGGTGCAAGGTTTACCTTCTTCTCTTGCCTTAGTCCAGTCTTCGGTGAAGAGAGCTTTGCTTCCAGTTTGGCTATATAAGTGCATCTCTCACAGGTTGTAGTGTTGGGTGGTAGGAGGAGAGGGTTGTCTGTGTACATGAGGCAATTGCTGTATTGTCGCAAGGTGCCCAGATTCATCAGATAGACAGGAGAAAAAAACGTAAGCTGACCTTTAGACATGCCTGGATAGGTGCTTATTTATTAAGTACTAAAATCTGTTTTCCTCTAGACAAGTGAGGAAAGTTGAGTGCTGTAGTAATTTGTAGCTTATTTAGTGCTTACAATGAGTTCTGAACAAGTGCTGAGCTCAAAGAAATATATTTGAGTGCTAAAACTAAAAAGCTGGCTAGTTGCAAGGGAAAATTTGAAGAGCAGACTTTATGGCGCCAGGAATACTTTAATTCTAGTTAAGTGGGGGGGGGGGTCAGGAGCTCACAAACAGTCCTGGACACTGCAAATCTGTATCTGGACAAGACCTGCCACAGGAAAGGGGGGAAGCAAGCTTAGAATCTTTTTTTTTCAGTAAAAATTATTTTTTTCAGTAAAGTGGAAATGGAGAAAGCTGGAACAGAAGTTAATTTACCGTTAAGAATCTGAGTGGGATGGCCTTTACAAATTTATTTTATTTATTTATTTTATTTTACATTTGTTAACCGGGCTAGTCCAACTGGATACATGTTCATTTTCAGTGGAGGCCCGAGGAGAAAAGCTCCACTATCTAATGCATAATAACAAAAATACATTCAAAGTACATAGGTAATTTAAGACACAACTAAAACAGGGATTTAAAATTACATAGGGAATTAAGACACAAGTAAAACAGGCATATAGGCTTTCCTTTCAGTAAGTTCAAAAAGGTGAATACAGAGATTATCAAATTTCTACAGTACAGGTCAAAGTACATAGGTAATTTGAGATTCAACTAAAACAGGCATTCATAATTACATAGGGAAATTATGAATGCAAGACTCAACTAAAACAGGCATTTAGACTATCTTTTCAGTAAGTTCAAAAGGTGAAAACAGTGACTATCAAATTTCTTCAGTACAGGTATATAAAATGTGAGACAGAAATAATTAAGTAGTTTAAAAGCAAAAGATAGAGTTACTAGAAAATTTTAGTTTGAAGTTGAGAGAGTCAATTTCTTAGGTAGAGATGAAAAATAAAATGGAGAAATAGAGTTGGGAGACAGTGCAAAGGATGCAGGAGAAGGTAGGAGGTACGTGATCAGCTAGGGTTATTGCAAGAGCAAAGCCAGTGATTGGTTAGAAAATGTTTCAGTTGAGTTTTAAATAGTGTGATAGAAGTTTGGGCTAAGAGGTCAGTAGGAAGTTGATTCCAAATTTTACCAACTGAGTTGGAAAATATAGAGTCACCTGCTGTATTCTTTGATAGAGAGGTTTGAATCAGTATTTTATTGGAAGAGCGTAGGGTTTTTAGGTTGTTATAGGGTTTTATCAGGGTGGAGAGTATTGGTATCTTTTCTGGGTGGTGAAGGGCTTTATGGGCAGTTGTAAGTTGATAGTATTGAATTAGGTGAGGTAACTCCAGCCACCCTAGGTTAAGGAGGTTCAGGCAGTGATGTGTTTTATATGGAGAGGCAGTGGCAAATTTGGCAATGTTGTTATAGGCTGTTGTAAGCCTATTGATGTTATGTTTAGAAAGATTAGTATATATGGGGGATGCATATAGTAGAGTAGAGATAAGATATGTTCTGGCTATGGTAGTTCTTGCTTCAGGAGTTAAGAAAGATTTGATTCTGTAGAGGGAACCTAATTTTTTGTTAGTTGCTTTTATGATAGAGTTGATATGAAAATCAAATTTTAGTAGGTTGTCGATAGTAACTCCTAGAAGTTTGGTTGTTTGGTCAGGAGAGATAAGGGTGCCATTGTTAGAAGTAAGTGTGAAACTAATAGGGGGAGACAGGTGTGTGGGTGAGAAGAGGAGAAGTTTAGTTTTCTTAGGGTTTAAGAGAAGGCAGTGATTGGAGAACCATTGTTCTATGGTGGTAAAAGTTTTTTGAGTAAGTGAGTGGAGGTCAGCTTGGGTTATGGCAGAGCAGATGATGGTGGCGTCATCGGTGTACTGAATGCAAGTAGTTAGTGGGGTGGCTAGATACAGGTCATTAATAAAGATGGAAAATAAAAGAGGACCTAAGATGGAGCCCTGAGGTACTCCTAAAGTGGTAGGGAGAAGTTCGGAAAGATTGTTGTTCCATAAAACAGCTTGTTTCCGATTCTGAAGATAGGAAGTAAACCAGCTTAAAGCAAGATTATTGAGAGAGAGAGATTTTAAACAATGTAGGAGGAGTTGGTGATTCACCATGTCAAAGGCTTTTGACAGGTCTACAAAGAATGCAGATGAAAGAAGATTGTTATTCCGGTTTATATTAATGGAGTCTATGAAGGATAATAAGGCTGTTGTGGTGCTATGGTAGGGATGAAAGCCATGTTGGCAAGTAGCTAGAAGGTTATTAGATAGGAGGTGATTTAAAAGCTGTTTGTGGATGCATTTCTCCATTATTTTAGCAATAGGAGATAGCAGTGCTATAAGGCGGTAGTTCGAGTAGTCAAATGAATCGCCCCGTGTGAAGAGAGGGATGATGTGGGAGATTTTCCAGAGTGAGGGTATAGTACTTTCTTTTATGGTTCTGTTGATTAGAATAGAGATAGGGTAGGCAATAGCTTTAGCACCTAGCTGGAGATATTCCGCGACAATTTGTCAGCTGAGGGGTTGAGGGTTGAGGGTTTGAGTTTCTGAAGTAAATTAAGAATATAGGAAGTAGGTATGGGTTTAAGTTGAAATAGAGGTGGAGTGCAGTTAGTATTACCTAGTAAAGAGGGGTCAGGGCTTTGTTGGTTGGCCAGTTTAAGTATGGTTGAAGTAAAGAAGTTGAATCGTTAGCTGTTTGTAGGGGAGAGTTAGGGCAGGAGCCTAGTGGGTTGGGGGTTTCAACCTTGCTGGGGGATAGTAGTGAGTTAACTGATTTCCAAAATTTTTGTGGTTGGCGGTGGGAGGATTGCTGTAGTTTGGTGTAATAGTTCCTTTTATCTTGTTTGATAGCAAGCTTAGTCTTGTTCCTTTTTTGTTTGAAGCTAAGGTGATCAAAAGAGTCTTTCGTGGTTCTCCATTTAGTCCAAGCTTTATTCTTACTAAGGATAAGTTGTTTGGTGTTGGTTGTTAGCCATTGAGCTGTCTTAGATTTCATTCGTATAGAACGGATGGGGGCATGATGATCGAGAATAGTAAGAAAGGTATTATTAAAGTGGTTAACAGCTTCATCTATTGGGAGAGTTTTTAGAGGTGACCAGTTAATCAAGCTGAGTTCATTTTGAAACTGCTGAAGGTTAAAATGTTTTTTGCTGTGAGATGAGCGAATTAGGGGAGGTGTTGTTAGATGAGTTTTGTGCCTAATGATGTATGTGAGAGAGTGGTCGCTAAGGTCGTCTGGGAGGGTACCTGTTGAATACATTTGTTGGGGACTATTAGTCAAGATCCAGTCGAGAATGGTTTCTTTGTTATTGTTTTTATTTATTCTAGTCGTGGAGTTAATGGTTTGATGGAATCCATGCAGGTTAATAATGGTAGATGGATTAGTTTGTTTGCACATGTTCCAATCAATATTAAAGTCGCAAATGTTCTCTATTAGAATGAATGAACTAATGACACTAGACTGGGAGGAGTGTCACAGATCAAATACACAGTATGGGTGGACAACTGCAAAGTCACCAAGTATAAGAACATCACAACACTAGGGAGAGTGGGTGGGACAAATTACAGTTCCTAGCTGTAGCCACTAAATGAAAGTTTTAAATGGATCAAGGAACAAGCAGACTCTAGAGAATGTTTTTAACTGTAAACAATTATAGTAATGCAGACTATTACAGTTCCTAGCTGTAAAACACAGAAACCTCAAAAAATCAAAAATGCACAGAAAAGCTCAGATAGAGCACTCGCAAACAGAAAATACAACTCTCATTATGAGAAAGCAGTTTACAGTTAAGTAGGTCAGTAAACATGCAATTAGAGTAAAGAAACAGTATCTAACAATGGAAAATACAGCTAAAACAGTATAAAACAGTACATAAATGCAGTGAAACAATAAAAAAGCTTTATAACAGTGCAAAATGTAGTAGATCAACTGTATAGCACAATTATACACATTTCAGAAGTACAGTTCAGTGAAATAAGTGAAAGAAATAACTTATCCTGCTCTTGAAATATTAAGGAATTTCCACTTAGTTTCAGTAATGAAACACAATCCACAGCCTGATAAATACAAGCACAACGTTTTCAAGACAAGGGTTTATATACCAGTAAGGATGGAAGAGTTAGAAGATCAAATTACTACTCAGCCCCTGCTATTACCCAATCACTCGAACTACAGAAGGTCAGGAGGCCTTATTACTCTCAATAATAATGAAGACAGACTATCAGCAGAAAATGGCTGCCAGAAACACAAGAAACTCAAACAAAACTACCAGGCCTAGACAACAGGCCTCTATCAAGATTATGCCACCTGAGCAGAACACAGAAACCTCACTTTAAAAGCATAGAAAGAACACCCACAAAGAGAAAATACAAGTCTCAGTATGAAAAAGCAATTTACAATTTAGTAATTAAATAACAATGCAATTATAGTAATGCACACTGTTACAGTTCCTAGCTGTAGCCACTAAATAAAAGTTTTAAACAGATCAAGGAGCAAGCAGATTCTAGAGAATGCTTTTAACTGTAAACAGACAATTATAGTAATGCACAATATTACAGTTCCTAGCTGTAGAACACAGAAACCTCAAAAAATCAAAAATGCAAACCAAAGCTCAGATAGAGCACTCACAAACAGAAAATACAACTCTCAGTAGGAAAAAGCAGTTTACAGTTAATAGTTCAGTAAACATGCAATTAGAGTAATGAAACATAATCTAGCAATGAAAAATACAGTTAAAACAGTATAAAACAGTACATAAATGCAGTGAAACAATAAAAAATCTTTATAACAGTGCAAAATGTAGTAGATCAACTGTATAGCACAGTTATAAGCATTTCAGAAGTGCAGTTCAGTGAAATAAGTGTAAGAAATAACTTATCCTGCTCTTGGAATCTTAAGGAATTTCTGCTTAGTAATGAAATACAATCTACATCCTGATAAATTTTTGCTGCTAATTGAATACGTACACTTTGTGTATGATGCTCGGTGAATGGCTGACTTAGTACTTAGTATATCTGTGTTTGTGATGTTGTTTTGCTAATTGTACTTTTGACATATTTCGGTCTTAGAGAGGTAAACAGCTGTTAGAATATAAACAGTTTTTTGCATCAGTATTTTTAAGAATCTTCTGAGGATTGTAAAGGCTGAAACGGAAATGTGCCTCATTACTTTCTAACTTTTCTCTTTAATGATTTTGCAGTACAAAAGTATGAGGCCAAACTGAGGACATTCGGTGACCACCAGTACTTTTGAGAGGTATGAATGTATGAATCTTTGATACCTGAGGCCTATTACTTGATAGATAACAATGTATTTACACAAGTCTCTCCTGTCACATCTTAAAGTAATCGCTGTAAAAACCACCCACCTTTTACTTACTTACATTACCAAGTACCAACATGCAAGGATATGCCATTCATTTGTATTATTACACAATTCTGTTTTAACACTCTACCTTGTAAATCTAGCAGTTGCAACAGTTTTAGTTCAGGGCTGACTCTGTCTGATGCTAGGAGTACACAGCCCTTATGTGGGTAAGTAAAGGTTGTGAGCGTTGCCTGGCCTCAATGTTACTATATATATGTGAGTAGGATGAAGATTTTAAACCCTTAGGTGGTGAGTGAGTGTGCCATGCATTGCAACTTAACCAATGTGAGGGCATATTGAGCATGCCTACATCTGCCTTCACCCACAGCAGCTGCTGGTTCCCCCTATGACTTCGCACCTGTGTGTGGCTGTTTTGACCTTGCCATTGGTGGTGGGACATGTGCCCCTTTCCCTTGTTGATCCTGTTGAAGCTGCTTTCTCAGGATGATTTTGTGAAGCATGGCACAGACAGTGAAGATTTCAGTACACGTACATGGATTGTACTGCACTGCTTCCCCATATGTATCTAGGCACTGGGACCGCAACTTCAGTAGCCCAAACACACACTCTGTGATATTTCTGGTTTGAACATGTGTGCCATTGTGGCATTCTTTAGCAGGTGTGTGTGTTCAATTCATCATCAGCCACAGTCCCAGTGCATAACCTGTATCCCCCAGTAAATGACCCTGTGGGATATCACCTCTAGTGAACATCTGATACAGCTGTGAGGTGTGCCAGATATGTGAGTTGTGGTAGCCAGCAAACACATTCAAGATGATTCCCTTAGCATTACACACAACTTGGCAGTTAATGGAGTGGAAGCCCTTTCTATTTATGTAGACCCTTCCTTGTTCCCCAGGTGGTGCCTTGATTTCAATCTGTGTGCAATCTATGGCATCCAGTACTTTAGGGTAGTGTGCTGCATGGTAGAACTCCTGTATATTTGTGTCCCTGTCCACAGAAATATGGGGAAACTATATGTGGTCACTGGCATGTTGGAGAATATCATTCAGCAATTAATGGAGGTTCCTGGATGCTGATGCCTGCGACACCCCCGGCATGTCCTGTGTTGTTCTCTGAAAGGTTCCTGTAGCTAAAATTCTAAGTTCTACACATATGTTTGTCTCCAATGGTTTTGGTTCCCCTCGGTTTGTCCTGGATCTGAGTTGAGGCCGACAGAGGTTGAAGAGTTCCTGTATCATGTCTCTATCTACCCTGTAGTGCTCTACAATTTTCACCTCATGCAGATTGTGATAAGTTAACCGGTGTCTGAAAACTCTTCTCCTTCTTGGCCATGGTGTATAAGCAGCAGCAGCATCATAGACATCAGCCAGTTGCACATACACATGAATATATGTTGCATTTAGCATGCCATAGTGTTTACTGTGGTTGCACAGCTCTACACATCATATAAAGCCTCTTACTGAATACAAAACAGTGCACAACCATGTGCCCATCACAGGGTGATGTACACACAGTGTTAGTGGACCGTGTAGGGTTTATTGAATCTGCCCTTAGACGTAAAATATGCTTTTCATGCCATTACTATTAATCCAGACTTCAGACTTTTTTTAAGGATTTGTGTGTCGATATCACATTATCAGTCCTCTGCCTTACCTTTGGACTATCCACACACCAAGAGGGTTCACAATGTGCCTGGCTGCAGTTACAGCTCATTGCTGGCTAGAGGGTATTCACATTTTTTCCATATTTAGATGACTTGTTTGTCTTTACAGAGTCTTTTTCAAAATGCCAGGAGTCTCTGTCTTGGGTGATAGATCTCTTGCACAAGCTGTGATTCCAAGAGAACATTCAAAAGTCTTTTTTTACTCCCTCACACAGAATTGTGTTCCTCAGATTTCATCTAGAAACCTCAGTTCAAATAGCTTTTCTTCCACAGGGAAAAGATAAATCTTTATCTAGGTCTTTTTTTATGGTTTTCCTCTCAGAGTTCAGTCACTGTGAGGGAATATTTCAGAATGTGGGGGATCCTGACATCTATGAATATCATGATACCCCTGGCAAGACTCCGCATGAGAAAGATACAGTGGTATCGAAAATCCCTTCTGTCCCAGTATCAACACCCTTTATATTTATAGATTCCAGTACTGAGGATTGTCAGAAGAGAAATGTTTGGTGAAGACAACAGATATCCTTTAATCCAGGTCTCCCGTTCTCCATCCCTACATCAAAGCAGTCAGTCACCACAGACATTTGAGATTTTGCTTGGGGAGTAGTTTTGGAAAGAATAAAAATAGAGTGAGTGTGTGACACCAAGAACAGATGCAAGCACATAAATATCAAGAAGATGCTTACCCTGATTAAGGCACTCAACTCGCTAAACAACCTTTGATCCATGAGACCTCTTCACGTGTTTACAGATAATATCAAAGTCTTGTGGTACATCAACAAACAAGGGGGAAACCAGGTCATACCCCACTATGCAGATTAGCCATGTTAGCTTAGAATATAGCTTAATTTCACAGCACAATCCCTCTCTACAGGCATCCTACATTTCATCAGAGGAAAATTGTGTGGCAGACAAGTTGAGCAGGACCAGGGCAGACCCTCATAAATGGAATCTAAATCAATGGTTCTTCCAAGATTTGATCCATCTATGAGGAGTTCCTCAAGTAGATCTCTTTGCATCTTCTCTGAACAGTCAACTGGCAAAATTCTGTTCCATAAATTCATGAAAGAAGGCCTGGAAGGCAGATGCCTTTTCTTTTCTTCGGACAGGAATTTTCCTGTATGCCTTTCCACCCTTTCCACTAATATCCATGGTATTTCTCAAGATTCAGAAGGAATCCCCCAAGATCATTGTGGTGATGCCCTTCTGGCCCAGGCACCCATGGTTTTCCCTTCATTTGAAAATGGCCAGGGGCAATTACTACAAACTTCCTCTCAGAACGGATTTACTCACACAAGAACAGGGGTGTTTGATACACCCTAACATTAATCATCTTCAATTGACTGCCTGAATAATAGGGTTTTAATTCCTTTTAGGTACCTGTTTTCTTAGGAAGTGCAGTAGGTACTAATGGAAAAAAGCCTGCTATTAGAAAATCGTATATTAACAAATGGAAAAAGATTTCTAGTTGGTGCCAGCAACATAGCCAGCACCCATTACGAGCTAGTTGATATCTGGTTTTGCAGTATTTGTATGAGTTACTATCCTATGGCCTTTCTTATACCTCTATTAAGGTTCTTTTATCAGCCATTTCAGCATTTCTTCCCATGGATGTTCATCTTTTAAGGCAGTCTCTTGACAAATTGTTCTTGAAAGGGATTTTGTATAAGAGGCCTCCAAGTAAACAGGTAGCCCCTCCATGGGATCTTAATTTTGTGTTACAGAAGCTAACAATTGCTTCATTTGAGCCAACTAATCTGGCTGACTTGAGGTTCTTAAGATGAAAATAGTTTTGCTGATTACTCTGGCCTCTTCAAGAAGGGTATCTGAGTTGTATGCTCTTATAGTGAGTCAGCCTTACCTCGGTTTCCATAGGAACAGGGTTTCTTTGAGAACTAATCTGTCTGTTATGCCTAAACTGGTATCCATAGAGGGCCAAACTATCCATCTCCTCATTTTCTTTCCTCTACCTAAAAATGAGGGAGATAGAATACTTTATGTCTTTGATGTCCACAGACTACTGAGTTACTATCTTAACAGAACTAAATCTTTCAAATCTCAAGTCAGTTGTCAACTTCTTGTGAAGGTAAGAAGAAGGGACAACCTGTGTCAAAACAGACTATTTCCAAATGGTTGTCTAAGGTTCTTACCTTGCATTATAGTTACTAAGACAAATGTATTTTAGGCAGAGTCAAGGTTCACTGTACCAGGACCTTGGCTTAATCTATGGCTTTTTGAAAAGGGATGGATTCTAGAAGTATTCCAGAAACTGCTACTTGGTCCTCCGTGCATACTTTTGCAAAGCAATGTAAGCTTGAGTCTTTCTCTAGGTCTAGAGCAAGTTTTCTAGGAGCATTCTGCAGGGGCTCCTGGACTCTTCTCCTTCCTTCCTTCTCCCAAATAGAGTTAGCTATGGTAATCTACCCAAATAACTAAGGCTATAGCACCAGTGTTCAATATGAAGAACATAGCAGAGTGGTATAAGTTGAACTTACCATAATAGTTGATGTTCAAATGATCACTATTGCAGTAGCCACTCCCATCCTCCCTCTATCAATACCCCTTGCTTTTTGGTGTGTTTTTATAGCAGGTGTGGATATTTATTTAAGCAATACCCATGGCTGGGTGTGGGTAGTGCTGAAATATGCATGGTTGGTGTGGTTTGGTCATGAGGGTGAAGCCCGAGTGACCAAACAAAGCCAACCGTGGGTAAATCCAGTATTGCCCACACCCAGCCGTGGGTTATTGCCTTTTTACAATGACATCATTTAAGAAAAAAATACTTACTTTTCTTAAATAATGTCATTGTATAATGCCTCCATGCTGCCTGTCTGCAGTTTTCTAGTATCCTGGGGCATTTCTGATGTACTGCGCGTAAGGGACTTGTGTTCCCATGCTTAAGCAGTACATCAGTGCTGTGCTGTGGCAGCAATGGAGAAAGGAAGATCTTCGCTGCTTTTTTAAAGATATCTCACTCTGTTATACTAGTTCTTCAACTCGTATAACATAGCAAGATATCTTTAAAAAAGCAGCGGAGATCTTCCTTTATCCATTGAAAGGAAGATCTATGTTGCTTTTTTAAAAATATCTCACTATGTTATACAAGTTCTTCAACTTGCATAACATAGTGAGATATCTTAAAAAAGCAATAGAAATCTTCCTTTCTCCATTGGTACAGAGCAAAAATAACTAAAAAAAAAAATCAGGAGATGTTAACGGAAATGGCAACTAGACCTTTTTCTGTTAGTATATTCTCAGATTTACAACAGGCACTCTGGTTGGGCTGGCCAATCAGTGTGCTCGTTTTTGAATATTACTGGCCAGGGGCATGCGTATGGGACTTGCATCCCCATGCATGCCCAGTACATCAGTGCTTCAAAAAGTAAGCAACAGAGAAAAGAAGATCTCCATTGCGCTGTTTTGTTCCTTTTCCTTTTTTTAAATTAAAAAAAAATGTTTGGGGCAATTTAGGGGTAGGAGAGCTGCAAACCAGACTCTTCAGGTACAAGAAAGACAGCTTGAAGAAAATACAAGGGGAATCAGAACTAGTAACCAGTTTCTTGCAAAAATTTACAGAAAAAGTACTTTCTGTAATTCTTACTTACATTTTACCAGCTTACACCCATACTCTCAGAAAAAAGCTATAGTTAAGGGTCAAGTTATCAGAGCAGCACGTATGGTTACTCGCGACAGCGACTTCCTTAGCGAATGTAAACTGTTGGAAGATATGTTCAAGTTTAGAGGTTATCCTGAGAAGTTTTTAACTGATATATTTGATGAAATTTATAGAAAAAGAAATTATGGGCTTATTTTACCCATTTTGAAGGATAGAACCCGTGCCCTTACAACTGATGTTGTGGAGGTAGATATGGTTGAACCTCATATTTTAGACACTAGCTGTAATAACAGGTCACTGAATGCAAATGAGCTAGTCCATAGTACTAATGATACATTTAGCTACAGTATTTCTGCTTCTAATAATAATTTTTGCAGTAGTTACATCATGACTTTTAGTCTTGAAAGTCATACAATAAGGGAAATCTTGTATAAGAATTGGCATATTTTAAGTTTAGACAAAAATATGTTCAATGATAGACCTAAAATTACCTATAGAAAAGGGAAAAATTTAAAGACACTATTGGAGAACAAAACATTCAATGACAAAGGCAAAGAAAAGGGAACTTTTAAGTGTGGCAACTGTAACGTGTAAATATATTAAAAATGGCAATAAGCACATCATTAACAAAAAATTATACAAACTCAATCATAGATTGAATTGTAACACAAAATTTGTTGTATATGCCGCTCTATGTAATGACTGTCCATGTTTTTATATAGGAAGGCGGAAAGACACTTCGAGAAAGAATTTATGAACATGCCAATGCTATTTCTAAACCTGATAATGCTTTAGCTAGGCATGTTACACTCTTTCCTAACCACCAGTTCAAATTTATTGGACTTGACCAGATAGAATTAGTTAACGAAGAGGCCCATTCAACTTATTGTTGGAAGAAAGTGAACTTTCATGGCAGTTTAGAACTAATGCCTTCATAGAACCAGGTTTAAATGAGCATTGTAACATAGCATGCCTTTTAAATCTTAAAAGTTTGGCTAGATAGAACTGAACATTTAATAGCCTCTTCCTTTGGTTGTACATTACTGTTAGACAGGTGCTTAAACTATTAGCCAATTCAGATGGTAATTTACTAGTGTTCCTGCTTTTATTTTTTACTTATTTCATGTTTTTTAGGCTTACAACGCTATGATCTTACAGTATTATATGTATAGAATAGAATAGAATAAAATAAAACAGAATATGAATAACAACTTACACTTAAATATAATAGTTCTTAATATATGCTTTTTTATAAGTGTTTTAAGATTATTGTATAGATTTAATCTAGTACTTTAAGGTATTATATTACTTATTATTAAATAATAGTATTTTCAGGTCTTTTGATTATATTTATGTGGTTGTATTATTTTTGTAGGGAGTTACTCTGGTATAAAATGGACCTTATAAAATGGACCTTTTATTTTAAATGGGGTTTTAATTAGTTACTTAATTGGTTAATTAATGTGAGTGATGTATATAAACCATGAGTCATTCATTTTTCCTTGTCTGAAGAAGTCATTCAACTGTGAATGACTTCACAATAAAACTGTGTTTTTCCTGGTATCCTGGTTGCCTTGAAGGATTTGTTGGAATCAGAACTAGTAACCAGTTTCTTGCAAAAATTTACAGAAAAGTACTTTCTGTAATTCTTACATTTACCAGCTTACACCCATACTCTCAGAAAAAAGCTATAGTTAAGGGTCAAGTTATCAGAGCAGCACGGAATGTAAACTGTTGGAAGATATGTTCAAGTTTAGAGGTTATCCTGAGAAGTTTTAACTGATATATTTGATGAAATTTATAGAAAAAGAAATTATGGGCTTATTTTACCCATTTTGAAGGATAGAACCCGTGCCCTTACAACTGATGTTGTGGAGGTAGATATGGTTGAACCTCATATTTTAGACACTAGCTGTAATAACAGGTCACTGAATGCAAATGAGCTAGTCCATAGTACTAATGATACATTTAGCTACAGTATTTCTGCTTCTAATAATAATTTTTGCAGTAGTTACATCATGACTTTTAGTCTTGAAAGTCATACAATAAGGGAAATCTTGTATAAGAATTGGCATATTTTAAGTTTAGACAAAAATGTGCTTATATGTTCAATGATAGACCTAAAATTACCTATAGAAAAGGGAAAAATTTAAAGACACTATTGGAGAACAAAACATTCAATGACAAAGGCAAAGAAAAGGGAACTTTTAAGTGTGTAAATATATTAAAAATGGCAATAAGCACATCATTAACAAAAAATTATACAAACTCAATCATAGATTGAATTGTAACACAAAATTTGTTGTATATGCCGCTCTATGTAATGACTGTCCATGTTTTTATATAGGAAAGACGGAAAGACACTTTCGAGAAAGAATTTATGAACATGCCAATGCTATTTCTAAACTAAAATCTGATAATGCTTTAGCTAGGCATGTTACACTCTTTCCTAACCACCAGTTCAAATTTATTGGACTTGACCAGATAGAATTAGTTAACCGAAGAGGCCCATTCAACTTATTGTTGGAAGAAAGTGAACTTTCATGGCAGTTTAGAACTAATGCCTTCATAGAACCAGGTTTAAATGAGCATTGTAACATAGCATGCCTTTTAAATCTTAAAAGTTTGGCTAGATAGAACTGAACATTTAATAGCCTCTTCCTTTGGTTGTACATTACTGTTAGACAGGTGCTTAAACTATTAGCCAATTCAGATGGTAATTTACTAGTGTTCCTGCCGCATATATACTTTTATTTTTTACTTATTTCATGTTTTTTAGGCTTACAACGCTATGATCTTACAGTATTATATGTATAGAATAGAATAGAATAAAATAAAACAGAATATGAATAACAACTTACACTTAAATATAATAGTTCTTAATATATGCTTTTTTATAAGTGTTTTAAGATTATTGTATAGATTTAATCTAGTACTTTAAGGTATTATATTACTTATTATTAAATAATAGTATTTTCAGGTCTTTTGATTATATTTATGTGGTTGTATTATTTTTGTAGGGAGTTACTCTGGTATAAAATGGACCTTATAAAATGGACCTTTTATTTTAAATGGGGTTTTAATTAGTTACTTAATTGGTTAATTAATGTGAGTGATGTATATAAACCATGAGTCATTCATTTTTCCTTGTCTGAAGAAGTCATTCAACTGTGAATGACGAAAAGCGCTTCACAATAAAACTGTGTTTTTTCCTGGTATCCTGGTTGCCTTGAAGGATTTGTTGGAATCAGGCACGTTAACACTTTCTCGTATCTGCGGAGTCGGGAGTACAGTTTTATTTATTTGTTTATTTATTTTTTTAATAAAAAAATTAAAACTTGGACAATATACCAACGGAAAAAAAGTCCAGGCGACCTTTGGTATATTGTCAGTTTTACAAAGGGCACACTGGCCAATCAGCATGCACATTTTGTAATATTAATGGGGGGGTCATTGCAAAATTGTTGTCTCCCTCTATCTGTTGGCAGGAAAGCTCTAAAGAACTTCATGCCTAAACTTTTCTTTTAGTCAGCTCATCTTGAGCTGATTGACAGTTTGGGAGCATAGAAGGTGCCCTAAAGCTTAGGAAGCTAGTCGGCTGTTATAACTAAGGCTACTGTAGCAGTGATTATTCGAACAGCCACTGCTATGGTAAGCTGAACTTACATAACTGTACTTTCTCTATAGAAAGTTCTATTATGGAATTTGGAACTCATGCCAAATATGGAAAGTCATAAACAAGTAGTCAGGAGATCTTAGTTAGCAAAATTAATCTGTAGTATTAATTTTTAATTGGTCCGTGCCTGTTCAGTGATTGTATAAAGAATGTATGATTCTGTAATTCAAAGAGATAAGACCTTGATTTCCTTGTCTTCCTGTGTTTCTCTTTGCAATAAAGAAGATTATTATTCTCTGCTGAATTGTGTCATGTGAAATTCATTTGGTACCTTTACAAGCCCAACCTACTTTCTCCCTTACAATATTTTTTTGAGCCTTGTATTGAGAATAAAATATTTCCCCCTGAATCAGTGAGAGGTAAAGTTCTAATGTTACCAAAACCTAACAAAGATATCCTGGAAACTAATAATTACAAACCCACTTTCCTTTTACAAGTAGATCTTAAAATATATGCCAAAATATTAGCAAACAGATTAAAAAATGTTATACCTAGATTATTGGGCCAAAACCATTTAGTCATTAACAAAGGTAGATAAGGAGGCCTGATTATGGTTACATTCTAGCATAATATCCACAAGTTCTATTCTAATTCGTCATTATAAGTTGCAGCAATGTTGTTGGGTTTCAACAAACTATCTGACTCTTTGCACTGAAACTTCATCTGGCTGGGAAAACGTGTAGTATCCATTTCCTACAGATTCATACAAATATGCAAAATTCTTTATGCAAATCCTTCAGCACATGTTCATTCAACTAGCTTGTATTGCAAAATATAGAAATTAATTGTGGCATTGGACAAGAATGCCCTCTGTCACCATTTTATTTATACTAGTAACCTCTTTAATATACCATATATTGAAACAGAAACATTTACAATGTGCCATTCGATTACCTGATGCAGACAGTTACCTTTGAACTTGGTATCTTGGCAATTGTGTACCATGAATTAGAGAGCCAATACTAAACATCAGATCACTCCTCCCTGGCATTCAAGAAGTTGTCCACTATTTGGGTTTATAAATAAATTATAGAAAATTAGTCTTTGTCTCACTTAGAGTCACCTTGAATTATATGATGAAAAATAAAGACTTACCAGTAGCAATAGTAACAAAACGTCCAAATCTTGGAAATTACCATGACCATAGACTAAGAAGATTTAGTACATTGCAATATTAAATCTCTTCTCCAGGGGATTCAAGTAATACTAGCACTACTACAAAGACAAAAATTTCCCTTCCTGCCCAAACTGCAAACTTAAAATGTTCATCCTCCCTAAGATATTATTTTTACTATGATATTTGCCATATATTACCTTCTCAAAATGTAGTAAAGTTGTTATAGGAAGGGAAATTACCTCAAATTAACAGGAAAAAAACATTACATGTTAAAAAAAGGAGGCTTTGGTATTTCCCATTTTTATACCTTTGGTGTAGCCTCAGTTGCTAAGTTTCAGTATAGAGCCAGAGAGATCCCAGATTACCAGATTACTCAGCTAAGATCTAAAGCATCTTCCGAGGTCTGGGATCCAGGTAGAATGGATGACTGGTATAGTTCTAGGGCATGGGGTAAATTGCCCAAGGGAAGTGACCTATCATTTAATTCATGCCTTTGGGGCAATAAGTCTATAACAATTGCGAGTAAATGTATATGGTTGCTAAAGTGGCAAACTGGCCAACGACCACACTCAGTCAAAGTACAAGACTTTATCTCTATCAGCAGACCTGTCACCAGTGGATCCCCCAAGGGACAGTGCTGGGCCCCCTCTTGTCTGGCATATACTTCTCAAAAGTCCAGGCTAAAACAGAGGAGCTGTGGCTAACCAAGTTTGTGGATGATTGCAAATTAGGGGCTATCACTGATTCCCATAGCAATGTCAGTGTACTTCAAAAGGGGCTTACACAGACCAATGATTGGTGCCAAAGCCATGGTCTTAAACTAAATGCTTAAAAAAGTGCATCATCATTCCCTTCAATAAAAGCAATGTCCCTGCTGATTATAAAATAAACAATAATACCATAAATACCAATTCAGTAGTGAGAGACCTGGGAACACAAGTTGACTTTGATTAAAACCAAAAAGAACAAACTAAAAACCAAATAAACTGAAACTGCAGAGTGAGAAACTTGCTATCAAAGACCAGTTTTATTAAGTGCTTTTCATCTGAGATACTACTCAGACTTCATCAGATACAATACAAAAATAAACAGCTTCTTTAAATAAGCCTTCCTAAATCACATGACCAACCTCATTCCCAGTGTCAGTCATAAACCAATAAAAATTTAAGAATCAATAAAAACCAAAATACTAATATATTCTAGTTATTTATCCTACCAATCACTTATACATCCAATAGTAAAATTATTATACAAATGTTGCAAAGAAATATAGATACAAGTCATTTAACACATTTTTTTCTATCTTTCAAGGTTTTTAACTTCAACAAACATGTTACAGAACACATGTCATTCTGCCCAGGAAAACTGTGAGCATTAAGACGTAACTGCCAATTTTAAACTATGTGGTCCCTCTCTTGGGTCCAATAAAATTTGATCGATAACCCTAAATTTAAAGAAATGTTGCAAGTTATTGATAATGTGTCTTGCTAAAGCATTATCCAACTTTTTGTTTTGTGATATTATACAAATTCTCATGCACACATTCTTTCAGTTTCCGCTCAGTTTTTCTGATATAGAAACTGGTGCAGCATTGACAGCCAAATAAACAACCATCTTTGAATTGCAATTACATTTCTTAGTTGTGTTATATTTCATATTATTAATCATAAAAGTTCTACCTATTTCTACGTGTTTGCAGTGGGAGCATGACTGACACTGGGAATGAGGTTGGTCATGCGATTTAGGGAGGCTTATTTAAACAAGCTGTTTATCTTTGTATTGTATCTGATGAAGTTTTAGTAATATCTCAGATGAAAAGCACTTAATAAAACCATTTTTTGATACCAAGTTTCTCACTCTGCCATTTCAATTTATTTGGTTTTAAGTTGACTGTGACCTCAGCTTTGACCCCCATGTGTTTATTATGCTGAGGAAGGCATTCTACATTGCTCACCTAATTAGCAAAGACATCATCTCAAGGTCAAAAGAGGTTATAACCCCCTTACACTTGTCCCAAGCCTATTATTGAATATAATCCTCCCTTTGGTATGTACCGTACTAGACACCTGCAGCAACTTGAGGGACCTCAGAGATTTCTAACTAAGAAAATTCAGGGTCTCCAGCCATGTCTTATACGGACAGACCAAAGTCACTGACACTGTACTCAGTAGCGTATTGACTACTTAGAGGTGACGTATGTCTGGTTAACAGGGCTATCTCTGACCCAGAGCTAATGGAAATGGTGCACGTCCATAAGTCTAGTCTGTGACATAAATAGGACCTCCTGGAGAGACAGCTACATGTCTCAGAGGCTGCCACTCCTCTGGAATAGGCTTCCAATCCATCTCAACCAGAGCACTTCCCTGACCTTTTTTAAGTGCAACCTGGACAACTGGATGGGAAACCATAAATTTCTGCTGGGGATTGCCCTGGCTTTTCTTCTGGGCATGGGTAGTCCTTGCTAGAAAAACCTTGGTCATAGACGATATCTCTCATGTAGTATTATATTGGGATTTAACGGCTAGGCTTGTAAAGACCCTCAAGTCAATAGCCTAGTAACATCCTATGCACCTGTTAAACTTAATGGAGTAAAGAAAGTATTTTTATATAAAATATATCCTAGATTTAGATAAGTCTGAAATTCTGTTTTAGTAGACCTTAATAACAAATATTTGTTTGCCAATATCTCCTGGTGGTAATATCTACAGATTAAAAGTATTCTTAGCACGTACCTTGAAGCTCTCATTCCTTCCACACTAATCACGGTTTTACTTACACACACACATGCATACACACATACACACACACACACACACACACACACACACACACACACACACACACACACACACACACACACACACACACACACACACACACACACACACACACACACACACACACACACACACACCTTACCAAAGATTAAATTAAAAAGTTTATGTGTCACAGAGCTTGGCGTTACTCTGGAACTCAGACAAAATCGGGAAAGATATTTTTAAACAGGCATTACCCATCTGAAGTAGACCCAGTATCTACAACTGTTACATGACAATAGACTTCTCACTCTTGCCAGTTTTTCTCTAGCTAAATTTCTATATAATTGGCAACTAATGCCTGCACAGTTACATAATCATGACAATCTAAATGCCAGTAATTCTGGCATTTCAGGAGGATAATGCTGACTTCTCAGATCGTATTTAGTTTTCTCCCAAAATTTTTCATATGTTACTGAGAATATTCAAATGACAATATAATGGGATCAGACCTGGTGTGATTTGCCTGATGTTTGGCTTTCTAGGTACCACCACCCCCCCCACCAAGTTGGTTCCTTTCAAATACACATTTTTACTGGACTAGATGTTTAATTTCTACTGTTTGGCTGTGATTTTTTCATCACTGGAAATGTATCTAGAAAATGGGACATCAAAAGTTTAGCTTATGAGTTATAAACTGAAATGGTGGTATAACAAGCATCTTAATGTGAAACTGAAGTCAGACTTATGTAGTTGTTATACATTATCTTATTGAGAAATCTAAGTGACATACAATGATTCAGCTTTAAATTTCAGAAAAGAGATCCATGAATTATTGCAAACACAATGATCTGCTCAACTGTTTTTTTTTCCTAGCAACCTAGAATTTAAATAGGTTGAGGCTCTAATGGCACATAATTTTTACTGTGAATTTTAATTGCAATATAGAATATTAGGTTGACTATTCTAAGTATTTGTTAGTCACTTTTACTTTTTGATGCAAGCTTTGTGGTTCTTACATGTTGTGAATGCTTAGCACTTGCTGAATAAAGTTCATACAGTTAAAAAAAGTGAAACATCTGTAATGGCTGAATAAAAAATCTAATGGAAGAAAAGCTCTTACTTTACCATGTCTTAGCTTTCTCCAATAAATCTAGGACATGCAATTCAGAAAATTCAGCTTTTCTGGTGTTTAAAATAATAGGAAAAACACAAAAAAGGCTAAAGACTACACTGCTATCTACTGTCAGCTGTATTCTCCATGGACCCCCAAACAGCAAGTTATCAGAAGTATAAAGTTGTAATAATCGAGTTTTAAAAAAGCTGACACAATTCTTAAATATTTTAGGGACACTAATTGACCAAATGGCATACCCTGAAACTAATATTGATCGTTAAAAACACAAAATGCACCCAAGTCTCAGCACAGTGGCCAGCAATTAGGGCTAGTAACCAGATATTCCAAACACCACAGAAGCGTTTTCCAGATGCAACACAGTTTTAATATAATACATAGCGAAAATAAAAATTCCACGTTTCGTCCAAAACTTCATCAGGTAACCAGGCACATGTAAATTACAAATATATACCCTAATTAAAATTCAAAGTAACCAATGAAATCACAAAAGTAGTGAATAATTAATTAGTTGTAAAATTACCTTCAACAAAAATGTCACAATTTAAAAATGTATAAAAGTGTAAGGGAATAAATATTAATACATATAATACTACTGACATGTTGAATGTTCTCTGATTGAATGTTTTAAAACCATTACAATAAAATCCATTTGTTAAAATAATTTATTAATAAAAGAAAAGGATAAAGGGTCTCAAAAATATGTCTTATGCTGCCCGACTGAAAGAACTCCAGCTTTATTCAGTCTCATACCGCTTGCTCAGAGGTGACCTGTGCCTGACATATAAGGCCATGTCAAACCCAGATTTGATGAATATGCTTCACCTCAAAAAATCTAGATCCCTCAGAACCACAAGGGCGGGAGACTTAAACCTTGACACGGTTATAAATAGAACGTGCTGGAGGGACAGATTCATCACCCAGAGACTCCCTATGCTGTGGAACAAAATCCCGGTACATGTGAGGCAGAGCACCTCGCTGGCCTTGTTCAAGAGGAATCTTGACCAATGGATGGGAGATCGCAGATATACCCCAGGGATTACTTCAGTGTCACTGCTTGACAGAGGCACAGAAAAATGATAGGCATAGTTTTTATTCAAACTAAAGGGGTGGCGAAAGCCACATAACTATGGGCTAGGCTTATAAATGCCCTTGGGCAGATAGCCTAGTATGAACCTATGAACCTATGAACCTATAAGTCCATTTTGTGTTGTTGTACTGCCCTCTAGTGGTGTAATCTAAAATCTCAAATAAAAATAGTTAACATCTTGTGTTTAACTATTAATGTGTGTATTCAGAATTACTGAAAAGTGAAGTCAAATTAGAGTTTTGCTGATCTCATTTTTAAAACAGGGACTAAAGTAATCAAGTCATTGATACCTGGAAATTTGTTAGATTCTAAGACTATCTGCCAGTATAATTCCCTGTAAGCCACAAGTGTTTCCCAACTGCCTCCCCTAGGGTCTGAAGGGACCACTTCTAGCACAAAAAAATCAAAATGTGCTCCTTCACAAACCAAGGTGTGTTTATACAAGTTGTTTGTTTCACACCTAGTTCTAATGTCATACAGGTGCGCGTAGATTCTACGTTTTATTTTCCTTTCACTTTTTCCTATATAAAATGCTTCACATTTTCCACATAAAGCAATGTATATAATACCCTTGGTGTTACAATTAACAAAAGACGCTAGTGCCAATGTTCTCTTTCGGGCTGCTAAAAAATAGGAGTTGCCGGTCTTGAGATATTTACAATAAGGGCAAGACTCACATTTGAAAACTCCAAATTTTTTCTTTTTGTTGATGTCACGTCGCAAGGCATTACTACCCTTTTCTAAAATTCCTTTTATATTACAACCCCTTTTGTAAATATATTTTGTTTCATTGTCAAAGATGTGTCCCAGGTCTGATACCTTTGCAAAATTTTTCCACTCACGATCAATAATCTTTCTGACCTTGCCAGACTGTCCGTAGTAGGTGATAGTAAGGCCCGTGGAAAATCCTTTGTTTGGGATTTTTTTAGGTGTCCTAGTGGTAAGATCATCATCATCTTTACCCAAAATGGGTGCGAATCTACCCATTCTTCCTTCATTAACTTCCTGAAGTATCTGTCCAATCAATTCAGCTGGATACCCCCTGTCCAAGAACATACCCTTCAGGTAATCGCATTCCTTGGTGAAAAGTAAATCATCTGAAATCATTCTACAAATTCTAACTATCTGTCCTTTTAAAACACTCTTCTTTTGATAGAATGGGTGAGAACTCGTAAAATGTAAATAAGTGCTAGAAAAAGTTTTCTTCCTGTACACACTAGACACAAAATGATGTTCCAATTTAACCAAATTCACATCCAAGTAATTCACTTGTGTAGTGTCAAAATGCTTTGTAAACTTGAGAAAGTTTGTAGTTCCATTTATGTACTCAACAAAAACCTCGAACTCATCAATGGTACCCTTCCATAGGAAGCATAAGTCATCCAAAAACCAAACATACAGTGTCCACTTGTTGTTGAACCTAGGAATCAGGACGTACTTGTTTTCCCAGTAGGCCATAACGATGTTGGCGTACGTTGGTGCACAGTGTGCTCCCATCGCAACTCCCTTAGTTTGCTTGTAGTATTCCCCCTCAAAGAATAAGAAGTTGTTTTTTAAGACAATTTCCATCAAAACTAAAATAGTTCTAAAATCATTGTGAGATATTCTTTCGAGGGGCAGTAACATCTCTTCGAACCAAGCTAAACCTGTGTCGTGCGGGATGCTCGTAAATAAATCAACAACGTCTAAGGTACCAAAACCAGTAGTCTCTTCATGTAGAAAAGGTTTTATTTTCCTTAAAAAATGCCAAGAGTCCTTTAAAATGTTTTCATTTTCATTTACCTATTGCTTAATCCTGAAATCAATGTACTTAGCCAGTGGTGCTGTGACTGATCCTTCAGAGGAAACAATAAGTCTGAGAGGGGGGGGTCCAAACAGTCCTTGTGTACCTTAGGGATTCCAAAAATTGATGCAATTCTAGGTTTTTCCACATGCAAAAATTGGTAGGTTTTCAAATCAATTAACCCGTCCAATAACAATTCGTTGAGTAAAACATATATTCTCTTGTAAGCTACATTAATCTCATTAATAGAAGTGACACTGTATTTGTCCACATCATTCAACAAGTTTAACATCTTTCCTTCATACATGTTACGGTCCATAAAAACAACCCCCGTCCTTGTCGGGTTTCATGACCCTGTCTATACTGGCAGATAGTCTTAGAATCTAACAAATTTCCAGGTATCAGTGACTTGATTACTTTAGTCCCTGTTTTAAAAATGAGATCAGCAAAACTCTAATTTGACTTCACTTTTCAGTAATTCTGAATACACACATTAATAGTTAAACACAAGATGTTTAACTATTTTATTTGAGATTTTAGATTACACCACTAGAGGGCAGTACAACAACACAAAATGGACTTGAGTTCTTTTATTAATAAATTATTTTAACAAATGGATTTTATTGTAATGGTTTTAAAACATTCAATCAGAGAACATTCAACATGTCAGTAGTATTTTATGTATTAATATTTATTCCCTTACACTTTTATACATTTTTAAATTGTGACATTTTTGTTGAAGGTAATTTTACAACTAATTAATTATTCACTACTTTTGTGATTTCATTGATTACTTTGAATTTTAATTAGGGTATATATTTGTAATTTACATGTGCCTGGTTACCTGATGAAGTTTTGGACGAAACGTGGAATTTTTATTTTCTCTACGTATTATATTAAAACTGTGTTGCATCTGGAAAACGCTTCTGTGGTGTTTGGAATATTTGGTTACTAGCCCTAATTGCTGGCCACTGTGCTGAGACTTGGGTGCATTTTGTGTTTTTATTAGTTCTTATTTTGCACCTTCCTTTTGTCGTTTTACTGGTTTTCATTATGGAACTCTCAGTTCACAGTGCCTCTGATGTCGAGGGCAGGAAAAACGAAACTGGAGAATTGCGTAAGCTGATCGGACAGCTCAAGCAACTTGTGGGTCTTTTGACTCCTTTGAGTCAGTCTATGGTGACGGTATGCTCATCTCTTTCCTTACCAGGGAACCAGGAAGCACTTAGGCGGTCAACTTCGAATGAAGGGATGCCAAGGCAACAGGATGGAGCTGCAAACACTGGCAATGTGAGCGCTGACTCTAACTTGGACATTTTACAAGAACTACCGCGTTTTACATTTGATGAACCTCAGGAGAGAAGAACTGTTCGGCAGCGACGTGCAAACACTGAAAATAATGATTCAATACAGGTTTCTGGATCTCAAAAAGGGACTGACAAATTATTTAAGGATGTGGTGAATGTTAAATTTGACTTCACCAAAGACAATATTACTAAAAAAGCTACTGGCTCATACAAGCAAATGTTGGATAATTTACATTTTTATTTAAACAAATACAAAATGCTTGAGATGGACAATGCCTATCTCAAACACTGTATCCATTTAAAAATTGTACCTAAGGGGTTAAGAGTAGTAAAATACCCAAACAATGTATATGAAGGGACAGTATTTTACAACAACTTGTTAAAGATCTTTGATGACTGTGGTTTTGCCATTATGCGTGCTATTATTTTAAACAATGAACAAGAAATGGAGAAATTGTTTACTATTATAGAAGACATTAATAAGGCTGTGGTAAATGACCTTTTGTTTTCAGTGGACGAACAAAGAGGCCATTATAGAAACCTGTTGAAAGACATTGAAAAGCGTTGTATAGATGTACAAAATAGAAAGTTTTCAAAGATTGACAGGGACTTATACGAGTATAAAACTCACACTCATTATCCAAAACCTAGATCTTGGGGTAGACAGTTGTCATACAACCCCTATAGAGTTAATGACGATTTTTTGGTACAGGACCCCGATTTAAACAACGAAAATGAAGTTGACAATGAAGAGTTTCCCTCAATACGTAGGTCTGAGAAACTTATGTACAAGGACCCAGTTAGTTACAACCCAAAAAACTACAAGGGGAGGGGGGGACATCCCTCTTGGAGAGACAAATAAGGGTACCATTAGAGGAAATTACATGTGATGGGAATACATACACCTACAATAACTTCAACATTTTCAACTATTCCCACATTTCACTCACTAGGGCATACTTTGAGCTATTTTCTAAAGGTTTTGGTTTTATACTACAATGTAAAACTAACATTTTTCAAGTTATTGGTTGACATTAAGTTGTTTCTTAGAAAGAAAAACCTGGAAATATTTTTCAAAGGAAAACAAATGACTTTAGGTGCTAATGACTTGATCCGTAAGAGTACTTTCAACCCCCCACTACACCCCCAATTGAAGAATTTTGAGTCATCATTAGAAAGAGAATTAAGGAATTCTTTGAGAAAGGATTTTATTCGTCCTAATCTTACTACTAATGAAGAGGACACACTGGTGACTTTGAGTAATGACAAAGAAGTCAGGGTCATGAAACCCGACAAGGGAGGGGGGGTTGTTTTTATGGACCGTAACATGTATGAAGGAAAGATGTTAAACTTGTTGAATTTTACTCAACGAATTGTTATTGGACGGGTTAATTGATTTGAAAACCTACCAATTTTTGCATGTGGAAAAACCTAGAATTGCATCAATTTTTGGAATCCCTAAGGTACACAAGGACTGTTTGGACCCCCCTCTCAGACTTATTGTTTCCTCTGAAGGATCAGTCACAGCACCACTGGCTAAGTACATTGATTTCAGGATTAAGCATTTGGTAAATGAAAATGAAAACATTTTAAAGGACTCTTGGCATTTTTTAAGGAAAATAAAACCTTTTCTACATGAAGAGACTACTGGTTTTGGTACCTTAGACGTTGTTGATTTATTTACGAGCATCCCGCACGACACAGGTTTAGCTTGGTTCGAAGAGATGTTACTGCCCCTCGAAAGAATATCTCACAATGATTTTAGAACTATTTTAGTTTTGATGGAAATTGTCTTAAAAACAACTTCTTATTCTTTGAGGGGGAATACTACAAGCAAACTAAGGGAGTTGCGATGGGAGCACACTGTGCACCAACGTACGCCAACATCATTATGGCCTACTGGGAAAACAAGTACGTCCTGATTCCTAGGTTCAACAACAAGTGGATACTGTATGTTAGGTTTTTGGACGACTTATGCTTCCTATGGAAGGGTACCATTGATGAGTTCGAGGTTTTTGTTGAGTACATAAATGGAACTACTAACTTTCTTAAGTTTACAAAGCATTTTGACACTACGCAAGTGAATTACTTAGATGTGAATTTGGTAAAGTTGGAACATCATTTTGTGTCTAGTGTGTACAGGAAGAAAACTTTTTCTAACACTTATTTACATTTTACGAGTTCTCACCCATTCTATCAAAAGAGGAGTGTTTTAAAAGGACAGATAGTTAGAATTTGTAGAATGATTTCAGATGACACACTTTTTACCAAGGAATGCGATTACCTGAAGGCTATGTTTTTGGACAGGGGGTATCCAGCTGAATTGATTGGACAGATACTTCAGGAAGTTAATGAAGGAAGAAAGGGTAGATTTGCACCCATTCTGGATAAAGACGACGATGATTTTACCACTAGGACATCTAAAAAAACCCCTAACAAAGGATTTTCCACAGGCCTTACTATCACCTACGAAGGGCAGTCTGGCAAGGTCAAAAAGATTATTGATCGTGAGTGGAAAAATTTTGCAAAGGTATCAGACCTGGGACACATCTTTGACAACGAAACAAAATATATTTACAAAAGGGGTTGTAATATAAAAGGAATTTTAGAAAAGGGTAGTAATGCCTTGCGACATGACATCAACAAAAAGAAAACATTTGGAGTTTTCAAATGTGGGTCTTGCCCTTATTGTAAATATCTCAAGACCGGCAACTCCTATTTTTTAGCAGCCTGAAAGAGGACATTGGCACTAGGGTCTTTTGTTAATTGTAACATCAAGGGTATTATATACATTGCTTTATGTGGAAAATGTGAAGCATTTTATATAGGAAAAAGTGAAAGGAAAATAAAACGTAGAATCTACGAGCACCTGTATGACATTAGAACTAGGTGTGAAACAAACTCCTTGTATAAACACACCTTGGTTTGTGAAGGAGCACATTTTGATTTTTTTGTGCTAGAAGTGGTCCCTTCAGACCCTAGGGGGGGCAGTTGGGAAACACTTGTGGCTTACAGGGAATTATACTGGCAGATAGTCTTAGAATCTAACAAATTTCCAGGTATCAATGACTTGATTACTTAAGTCCCTGTTTTAAAAATGAGATCAGCAAAACTCTAATTTGGCTTCACTTTTCAGTAATTCTGAATACACACATTAATAGTTAAACACAAGTGGTTAACTATTTTTATTTGAGATTTTAGATTACACCACTAGAGGGCAGTACAACAACACAAAATGGACTTGAGTTCTTTTATTAATAAATTATTTTAACAAATGGATTTTATTGTAATGGTTTTAAAACATTCAATCAGAGAACATTCAACATGTCAGTAGTATTTTATGTATTAATATTTATTCCCTTACACTTTTATACATTTTTAAATTGTGACATTTTTGTTGAAGGTAATTTTACAACTAATTAATTATTCATTACTTTTGTGATTTCATTGGTTACTTTGAATTTTAATTAGGGTATATATTTGTAATTTACATGTGCCTGGTTACCTGATGAAGTTTTGGACGAAACGTGGAATTTTTATTTTCTCTACGTATTATATTAAAACTGTGTTGCATCTGGAAAACACTTCTGTGGTGTTTGGAATATCTGGTTACTAGCCCTAATTGCTGGCCACTGTGCTGAGACTTGGGTGCATTTTGTGTTTTTATTAGTTCTTATTTTGCACCTTCTTTTTGTCGTTTTACTAATATTGATTGTTACTGACTCTGAACATTTACAGATATGTTTTGATGGTTATTTGCAAGTAATATGCATGTCCACCCCCACATACACGTTTAGTAAGGAAACAGTAGACCAAAGAGTTATCATTCATAACATTTTCATAGCTCATAGGTTAGTACTAGGCTAACTGCCCTTGCGAGCCATTTTAAGCCTAGCCAATTATCCCTTGTGAGATTCAAACCCTGCACCTTGTGTTTGTAAGGCAAACACCTTAACCGTTAGGCCACCCTCCCAATCAGGATAAGCTGCAAACCTGTCCCAACTATGAAAATCCAAAATTGATTTTATATTGCTTGAGGACAAGAAGGAGATGAGAATAAATATCCTTTAAACATTTTCATAAATCTGATGTGTAGCTTCTTTACAAGAAATCCCTGCCATTTTGCTCAAGCTTTTCAGAAGTGGAGTGGGATGGAAATGAGTAACAGAGTGGCGTTTGTGATAATGATAAAGGAGGTAGTATCATGTATCAAGTTCTAATACTGTATATCAGAGTCCTCCTCCAAACAGACAGAAATAATGAAAACCACCATTTTTTCCTTCTCTTGAGCAGAATAGCTAAAGATGGGTGCAAGAATTAAGACTGTCTTTGTCCCCTGATGTGCTACTTGGGAAATCACACTGAATGGAAGTTACCCTTCCATGAAAGAAGTGTTGTTTATCTCTGAATTGTTACATCCTGTTGCATAAAAACAAAAACAAAAAAATGATCGACCTGTGAAAAGGCTGTCAAGGTACAACATTGTACCTAGTATATTCCCGTCTGAGGTGAACATGCAAAATGTTTTATTTAATATAATCCTGTCTTATCTCACACTAGTCCTTAATAAGTTGTTCTGCAACTTCGTAAAATAACCCTTTTATCACCAGTTGGGTAGCCAACTAGCTCACTGATAGGATACAGGAGGTCAAAATAGGTGAGGCTACCTCCAACAAGAGGCTAGTCACAAGTGGAGTCTCCAAGGCTTGGTACTGGGCCTGCTCCTTTTTGGCATCTATTTCCTTAAATGGAAAAAAAAATGCTGAAGGATTATGGCTGACTAAATTTGCAGTTGATTACAAGCTGGGAGTTATCACTGACTCCCCTGCAGACACTAGCATTCTTCAAGAAGGTCTATCTCAAAGAAATTGTGCCAAATCCATGGTTTTAAATATAATGCTAAGAAATGCATAATTGCACCCTTTGGGAAGTCAACATCCCTGTTAATTACCATATTGATAATACACGCCTAAGAGTTGACCCAGTGGTCAGGAATCTGGGTGCACACATAGACAGTAGCCTTGCCTTTGACCACCACATGGCCACAGTGGTGAGGAAATTCTTTTATGTTGCACAGCTTATAATAAGAGTGTGGCATCTAGGTCCAAAGAGGTCGTAATCCCACTTTACTCCACCCTTATCAGACCTATCATGGAGTACAATGCTCCCTTTGGTCTGACCAGGCCATATGCAGCAAGTAGAATGACTTCAGAGGTTCCTTACAAAAAAAATGCAAGGCAAAAAAAATGTCTTATGCAGAGCACCTTAAAGCCGTTTCCCTCTACTTAGTCTCCTATAGATTGATGAGGAGTGATCTATGCCTGGCTTACAAGGCATCTGCAAACTCCATGCTTATGAATCTTGTACATATCTATAATTCAGAGAGTACCAGAAATACAGGGTCTAGGGGCCTGAATTTTGTGTATGACTTAAACAGAACATGCTGGAAAGACAGATATGTGTCTCAGAGACTGCCTTTCCTATGGAACAGGCTTCCCAACCATATGAAACTACGTTCATCTATTACCCATTTTAAGTGCAGTCTGGACCAGTGGATGGGGAATAGGCAATTTACACCACATCTGGCACTCGTGTCCCTTATGGACAGAGGTATCTTATAAATTTCTGTCCTTCAGTGTCCTGTTTAGATACAGGACATCATTATTCTTTCAGGAAAACTTGGCTAGGCTTACAAATACCCCTTAGGTTGTTAGCCTAGTAACAGTGTATGAATTTATAAATCTGTAAAAGGGGTATCCTAATAAAAGAAAATCTATTGATCTATTCTAATGACTCCCTGCAAACTGATACAACTGTATGTAGATATGCCTGTGCACTGCAATCTGCTGTGATAAATCTGCTCACTGCATCAACCATATCATGAAATATTCTCAGTGAATATGAATTAGCATTTTAGACTGCCTCAAGAATTACTGATAATCAGACAGGTCTTGCACAGCTGGAGAACTTCCAGTTTATTCAAAGCATTCTCAGTCTTATAATGTTTGGAGGGTTCCCTTCAAATCCTGAACACTAATTAGCCATACCTCTCAACCTCTTAGCACAAGAAAAGTAGACAAAGACAAAAATAAATGGACAAAGAACTAAAAATAGAGACAAATTTTAAATATTGCTGTTATAAACTTAGAAAATTGCTAGAACAAAATGTGTTGTGTTAACATGCATTTTCAAAAGGATATTAAATATGAAACTCAAATACCTGTTATTATTTAGTGACTTTAATCCTCAATGATTTGCCAGAAAAACACAAATTTTATGACGAACAGGTGAAGAATATGAGGCAAAAATCTGGACATTCTGTGAAAATCTGGACAGAGGAGAGGTATGCTGATTGCTCATTTTAGCCATACTCATGCGTGATTCCTTGTTTGCCTGTATTTTGTTGCTTACTGTTAATTGTAGCCATATACTTGATGTTATGACTTAAATGTCATAATTAAAAGTGCACTCTGGCAAAACAGCATCACAGAGAAAAAAATGATGCGTTACTTTACCTGTTGTAGCAAATTACTCTTTCTCTAAGTTTGACCAACCATGGAGCAAGAATAATAAAGTAAGGTATTTGTGAGGGGAAACAGCTGTCATGTATGGGATAGTGATAAAGTAAGGTAGTCTGGAGACTGAAAGCTGTCATGCATATGCAAATAATAAATTAAGGTTCTTGTGAAGGGAGAAGGCTCTCACATGTGAGAGACTAATTAAAGTAGTTGTGAGCAGTGAAGCTCTCATATGGGTGAGATTAACAAAGTTCATAGCTGTGAGGGGCAAATCCTCTTGCACATGTAAGAACAATAATGTAAGGCAGTTGCCAGGGGCAGAGGCTCTTACACTTGTCAGAATAATAGTGTAAGGTAGCTGTGAGTGGTGAAGATTAGCTTGTGTGGTAATAGTAAAGGGAGGTAATTGTGAAGGTGGTGTCTCTCACATGTCTAATAATAATAAATTAAGGTAGCTGAGGGAAGGGAAGGCTCTCACGTGTCAGAGGCAGGTGTGCTCTTCTTCCTGCAAAGAAGGTTTATTGTGATTTTGTGCATTCCACGCCTTCATAAAAGTGATTTTACTCTAGGTATATGCTTAGATGCCTCACTTTAAGCATGTTTTAAATTTCACAGTTTGAGTGCATGTGTTCATATGTCATAGTTTGAGCATGTTTGCATGTGACTCCTTGAGTACATATGTTTAGGTGCCAAACTGATTACATGTTTATGTCTGACACTTTGAGTATGTTTGTTTAGGTGTGATACAGAGTACATGTATTTAGGTGTTACACTTTGAGCACATATGTCCATGTGTGACAATCTGAGCACATTTAAGTATGACACTTTGAGTACTTCTCGTTAGGTGTGACACAGCATCTGTGTTTTTTAGGTATGACACTATGTGTATTTAGGTGTGGCACTTTGAATGCTTGCATTAAAGTGGCACCTTTTGAGGACACGCTAAGCTGTAATGTGCACTTAATTATCTATTTCATGCAGCTGCTGCCATACAGTTGGGTTCATAGCACTTTATTTTTTTTTTCCAAAAACATTTTTATTTTGTTTTCATTATAAACATACACAAATGTACATATAACAAATACAATAGCACCAGCACTGCCTTACTCTCTTTTACTAACACTATCCTTCACCATAAAAACAATGGCCATCTCTCCTCTGCTACTTTCCTAGACCTATCTAAAGCATTTGACATGGTCCCGCACAAACAACTCCTCTCTGTACTCAATAACCTATCCTTTTCTCAATCAGTCACCAACTGGTTTCAAAGTTACCTGTCTGACCACCAGCAATCTGTTGTATGGCAAAATGACATATCTCCCCAACTACCTGTCTCTATTGGTGTTCCCCAAGGATCCATCCTTGGAC
The DNA here is from genome assembly GCF_019279795.1 of Protopterus annectens. Taxonomy (NCBI): domain Eukaryota; kingdom Metazoa; phylum Chordata; order Ceratodontiformes; family Protopteridae; genus Protopterus; species Protopterus annectens. The sequence goes on along the minus strand of NC_056731.1, from coordinate 1,542,005,576 downwards.
CCCTACTCTTCTCTATTTTCACCAATAATCTAGCCTCTGCCACCAAACATGGCACACTCATACAATATGCAGATGACTCAACCATCATCTGCTCCGCCCAGTCCCTACCCGAACTGCAAAAGGTCACACAGCATGCCTTTTCCTCTGTTGAAACTTGGCTATCTGATGCCAAGTTAATACTCAACCCAAACAAAACTAAACTCCTCATTTTCAAACCCACCAAACGTACTCAAAACAACTCTCACTTTAACATCACAGCAAAAGACGACACCACTATCCAGCCAACAGATCCCACCAAATTGCTAGGAGTTGAAATAGACAACAATCTCAAATTTGACATTCACATATCCATGACCATAAACAAAGTCCATCAAAAACTAGGAGCCTTATACAGAAATAAACAACTCCTCACCAAAGCAGCTAGGATTTCAGTTGCAAATTCACACCTTATCTCCACCCTACTTTATGCCTCTCCAATATATACCAACCTAAGGCAATGTAGTCTAAATAAACTCGAGACCTGCTACAACAAAATCGCCAAATTCGCCACCGGGGCATCCTACCACAGTCACCACTGTCTCTCACTTAATGAACTAGGCTGGCTAGTACTCCCTCACCTCCTTCAATGGTATCAACTCACACTCGCCCACAAACTGGTTAACCATCCTCTAAAGGTCCCATCCCTCCAGTATCTACTCCAACCCTATCTCACCACCAGACCACTAAGATCCAGCAACAAAAATCAATTACAGGTTACTAGAGCCAATAACACTGCTGAAGAAGCACTATTCTCCAGCACTATAGCCAAATTATGGAACACCTTTCTCCCCACAATAACCTCTCTACCATCATGCACCCACTTTAATGCTTTACTTAAAGCGCACCTAAACCATGCTGGCTATGCCCTTGTAACTCTCCCCTCTAACGTCTCCCACTCCATCTACCCTCTACCTCTCTTCCACCCCACAAACTACCTTTGATTATAGTAAGCTCTAATACTTCCATGCCTATCTACTTATTATGTGGCAGTAACTTCTTATTGTAACAACTGATAATATCTGCTATGACATTGTGGATAGAACAGATGCCAGTTATCTACTGAATGTACTATGTTCTTCATCTGTAACTATGTTTGTAATATTTTAATTGCTAGGATTCTTAATCTGTAACTATGTCTGCAATATTTTAATTTGTGGAGCTTTTCTCCCCAGGCCTTCGCTGAAAATGGACCTGCGTCCAGTCGAACATTCCTGGTCACAAAATGTAAATAAATAATAAATAAATAAATAATAATAAAATGATAATAAACTATTTAAAATATTTACATTCATCCATGATAAACAATCATTTTATCTATTAGAAGTTATCAGTATTTGTTCAAAAGGTTTTCCAATTGTTGTCATGCTATTTTTTATGAGTAATGTTATGAGTTTTATAACAAATGGTTTACAGTTCTTTTTTACAAACAACTTTTGCTATATTAATAAATTCCTTAAACATCAAATCTTGTTTACTTTTCCAGTTCAAAGTAATAACTTTTCTGGCTATTGCAAGAACTGACCAGAGTAACTGAATCTGAGATTTAGGTATTACATTAGGTATAGGAACATTGAATAAGATTAGTGAGTTAGAAATGAGTTATCAGACCATAAAGCCTTTACAAAATATCTGAAGTCTTTCCAGTATTGAACAACATTTCTACAGTCAATGAACATTTGAACACAGTCGGCCTCTAGTAATTCATCATATTTCCAAAATTGAATTTAACTGTTTTTGAGTATAAGATTTATTTTATATGGAGTATAGAAACTCCTCTTCATAAACTTCCTTGTATACAATCTCCAATATAATGAAGAAGAAGTACCATATGTAGATTTCAATAACAGTTTTTTGGATTAATCAGATATTTGTTCTCCATTAATCTTTACATAGTAATTCCAAAAATTTGAGTCAAACTTTAGAGTGTTTTCTCTTAATATCTTATAGATAGATGAGATGCTCAATTTTTAATCATCTGTCTTTTTAAGACACCTAATAAAAAGCTGGATCAAACTATGTATAGATTAAGTCTCTAGGTTGATTGATACTCTCATTTTGTTTTCTATAAACTGCCATAATGTGAGTATAAACACCCAGCTGTCTTGACTATTATCAATACTACATAGAAGAGAGTTTAGTAGTTTAATACCCTTATTTTCAATAAACTGATGCCAGAATATCAAGTTATTTGTCTTCAATTTTTGCATCACATTGATGCTGAAAGAATCTAGGCAATCAGGAGAGTATGCTATAGGGAATATAAGAAATAGGAATTGTTTAATGTTGTAATTACAATCAATTATATTTTTTAAGTTATTAAATATTAGATTAATGCCATCAGAAAAAAATATCAAACTTCTTATTAAATAAACAAAATTCATGTAAAAGCCAGTAAACTCTGCTTATTCCATATTGTTCCTTAAATTGATTTTCTATAGCTCTGATATCAGTTATATGAAGCTCATGTATTATTTTCCAGTCAGATATATAGGTAGGCAAGATCCAATGTAACATTGCATTAATTATAACTGATTTGGAATAAAGATCTAAGCTAGGGAATACTATCCCATTACTGTTCCAAGCTTTAATGTGCCATTTATATGCAATCCTAGGTTTTAAGGGAAAACATAAAAATTTAAGTAGCATGGAATCTAATTTTTTAAATAAGTTTTTGGGAGGGGGTAGTATCAATGACTGTATATAAAACAAAATTTTAGGTAAAATTATCATTTTAATTAAAGAGAGCCTATCTTCCATTGTGAAGAATATTTTATTCCATCTCTTGATTAGTTCACTAATGGTGGTTATTAAATTATTGTAGTTTAGTTTAACAGACTCTTTCCATGTACTCTTTATACAGACACCCAAATATTCTAATACATCATTCTCCCAATTAAACAGACTATTCTCTTTTAGGGTTTTGTTGATCTTTTTGTTAATTAGTAATGTTTTGGATTTATTATGATTAAATTTAAGCCCTAAAATTCTTTCAAACTTGCTTAAGACATTTATAACATAATGCAAAGAACCATCAATATCACCCAACATTAACAACATATCATCAGTAAATAACTGTATCTTAGGACAATAGTCCTTATTAACTTGAAAGACTTTTATAGTTTGCTTGTTTCTGATATATGTAGCAAAAGGCTCAATTGAAAGATAAAACAATAATGGTAACAAAGGACAACCTTGTCTAGTTTCCTTGAGGATTTCTAGTGGTGAGGATATACATGATCCAATTTTCACATAAGCTTGTGCCCCAATATAAATTTTCATTAATGAGTTGACAGAATTTGAGTAGAATTCAAAACTAATCAGAATTCTTTGTAGATAAGACCAACTAATAGAATCAAAAGCCTTATCTATGTCTAGGCTGATAATAGTTGGTGTGTTTTTTGTATTTGCATGCTATGTCTATTAATGATAGTAATTTAATAATGTTATATTGCACTTTTCTATAAAGAATGAACCCTGTCTGATCATTATGTATTAAATTAGGTAATATTTTTTTATCCTATTAGTTGATATTGTCATGAAAATTTTATAATCAGTGTTTAGTAATGAAAATGGCCTATATGAATCACAAGATTTGGGGTCCTTACCTTGTTTTAAAATGGAGGAGATAATTGAATATTTCCACAATGGGGGTGTTATATATTTTTTCTTAACCATAGTAAAGGCACTCATCATTTTCTTTATTATATATTCAGGAAAAATCTTATATAGTTGAGGAATTATTCCATCCATTCCTGGAACTTTATTATTTTTTAAATTTTGTATTTGCTGTTTCACTTCTGTTAGTGTGATTTGTTTTTTTTAATATGTTATTTTGTTGCATTGACATCTTAGTACTTATATTTTCTTGAATAAAAGTGTTTATTACATTATCTGCCTCCAAAAGTGGTGTGTTATTATTTATATTTTATAGTAGTTTTTGGACACTTCTAATAATCCCATTAAGTTAGATGTACTCTTAACTGAACCATCACTTTTATATTTAATCTCATTAATATGATTTTGATTTTTTTTTTTTGGGTCTTACTGCTATTGTATGTAGACATTTAGGATTTACAGCATAAGATTGTAATTTCAAATTTTCCATGTTTATGGCTACCTTATGATTCAGAACTTCTAAATATTTTTGATTTAACTTTGTAATTTAATTATGTACTACTTTATTTGGTTTTGCATCCATTTTTATGTTATCTATGTTTTTTTGTAAGTCTAAAAGTTCTTTGCCCCACTCTCTCCCTTTTAAGGTACCAAGATTTTATTCTACTATATATATAAACTTTAAAGGTGTTCTCTAGTATAGTATCAGTCACTTCACCATTATCATCTGTTTCCATAAACATGTCTATTTCTTTCATAGTTCATAGGTTAGTACTAGGCTAACTGCCCTTGTAAGCCATTTATCCCTTGTGAGATTCAAACCCTGCACCTTGTGTTTGTAAGGCAAACACCTTAACCATTAGGCCACCCTCCCAATCAGGATAAGCTGCAGACTTGTCCCAACTATGAAAATCCAAAATTGATTTTATATTGCTTGAGGACAAGAATGAGATGAGAATAAATATCCTTTTAACATTTTCATAAATCTGATGTGTAGCTTCTTTACAAGAAATCCCTGGCATTCTGCTCAAGCTTTTCAGAAGTGGAGTGGGATGGAAATGAGTAACAGAGTGGCATTTGTGATAATGATAAAGGAGGTAGTATCATGTATCAAGTTCTAATACTGTATATCAGAGTCCTCCTCCAAACAGACAGAAATAATGAAAACCACCATTTTTTCCTTCTCTTGAGCAGAATAGCTAAAGATGGATGCAAGAATTAAGACTGTCTTTGTCCCCTGATGTGCTACTTGGGAAATCACACCGAATGGAAGTTACCCTTCCATGAAAGAAATGTTGTTTATCTCTGAATTGTTACATCCTGTTGCATAAAAACAAAAACAAAAAATGATCGACCTGTGAAAAGGCTGTCAAGGTACAACGTTGTACCTAGTATATTCCTGTCTGAGGTGAACATGCAAAATGTTTTATTTAATATAGTCCTGTCTTATCTCACACTAGTCCTTAATAAGTTGTTCTGCAACTTCGTAAAATAACCCTTTTATCACCAGTTGGGTAGCCAACTAGCTCACTGATAGGATACAGGAGGTCAAAATAGGTGAGGCTACCTCCACCAAGAGGCTAGTCACAAGTGGAGTCTCCAAGGCTTGGTACTGGGCCTGCTCCTTTTTGGCATCTATTTCCTTAAATGGGAAAAAAAAATGCTGAAGGATTATGGCTGACTAAATTTGCAGTTGATTACAAGCTGGGAGTTATCACTGACTCCCCTGCAGACACTAGCATTCTTCAAGAAGGTCTATCTCTAAGAAATTGTGCCAAAGCCATGGTTTTAAATATAATGCTAAGAAATGCATAATTGCACCCATTGGGAAGTCAGCATCCTTGTTAATTGCCATATTGATAATACACCCCTAAGAGTTGACCCAGTGGTCAGGAATCTGGGTGCACACATAGACAGTAGCCTTGCCTTTGACCACCACATGGCCACAGTGGTGAGGAAATCCTTTTATGTTGCACAGCTTATAATAAGAGTGTAGCATCTAGGTCCAAAGAGGTCGTAATCACACTTTACTCCACCCTTATCAGACCTATCATGGAGTACAATGCTCCCTTTGGTCTGACCAGGCCATATGCAGCGAGTAGAATGACTTCAGAGGTTTCTTACAAAAAAAAATGCAAGGCAAAAAAAAAATGTCTTATGCAGAGCACCTTAAAACCGTTTCCCTCTACTTAGTCTCCTGTAGATTGCTGAGGAGTGATCTATGCCTGGCTTACAAGGCATCTGCAAACTCCATACTTATGAATCTTGTACATATCTATAATTCAGAGAGTACCAGAAATACAGGGTCTAGGGGCCTGAATTTTGTGTATGACTTAAACAGAACATGCTGGAAAGACAGATATGTGTCTCAGAGACTGCCTTTCCTATGGAACAGGCTTCCCAACCATATGAAACTATGTTCATCTATTACCCATTTTAAGTGCAGTCTGGACCAGTGGATGGGGAATAGGCAATTTACACCACATCTGGCACTCATGTCCCTTATGGACAGAGGTAGCTTATAAATTTCTGTCCTTCAGTGTCCTGTTTAGATACAGGACATCATTATTCTTTCAGGAAAACTTGGCTAGGCATACAAATACCCCTTAGGTTGTTAGCCTAGTAACAGTGTATGAATTTATAAATCTGTAAAAGGGGTATCCTAATAAAAGAAAATCTATTGATCTATTCTTATGACTCCCTGCAAACTGATACAACTGTATGTAGATATGCCTGTGCACTGCAATCTGCTGTGATAAATCTGCTCACTGCATCAACCATATCATGAAATATTCTCAGTGAATATGAATTAGCATTTTAGACTGCCTCAAGAGTTACTGATAATCAGACAGGTCTTGCACAGCTGGAGAACTTCCAGTTTATTCAAAGCATTCTCAGTGTTATAATGTTTGGAGGGTTCCCTTCAAATCCTGAACACTGATTAGCCATACCTCTCAACCTCTTAGCACAAGAAAAGTAGACACAGACAAAAATAAATGGACAAAGAACTAAAAATAGAGACACATTTTAAATATTGCTGTTATAAACTTAGAAAATTGCTAGAACAAAATGTTTTGTGTTAACATGCATTTTCAAAAGGATATTAAATATGAAACTCAAATACATGTTATTATTTAGTGACTTTAATCCTCAATAATTTGCCAGAAAAACACAAATTTTATGACGAACAGGTGAAGAATATGAGGCAAAAATCTGGACATTCTGTGAAAATCTGGACAGAGGAGAGGTATGCTGATTGCTCATTTTAGCCATACTCATGCTTGATTCCTTGTTTGCCTGTATTTTGTTGCTTACTGTTAATGCTTGATTCCTTGTTTGCCTGTATTTTGTTGCTTACTGTTAATTGTAGCCATATACTTGATGTTATGACTTAAATATCATAATTTAAAGTGCACTCTGGCAAAACAGCATCACAGAGAAAAAAATTATGCATTACTTTACCTGTTGTAGCGAATTACTCTTTCTCTAAGTTTGACCAACCATGGAGTAAGAATAATAAAGTAAGGTATTTGTGAGGGGAAACAGCTGTCATGTGTGGGATAGTGATAATGTAAGGTAGTCTGGAGACTGAAAGCTGTCATGCATATGCAAATAATAAATTAAGGTTCTTGTGAAGGGAGAAGGCTCTCACATGTGAGAGACTAATTAAAGTAGTTGTGAGCAGTGAAGCTCTCATATGGGTGAGATTAACAAAGTTCATAGCTGTGAGGGGAAAATCCTCTTGCACATGTAAGAACAATAATGTAAGGCAGTTGCCAGGGGCAGAGGCTCTTACACTTGTCAGAATAATAGTGTAAGGTAGCTGTGAGTGGTGAAGATTAGCTTGTGTGATAATAGTAAAGGGAGGTAATTGTGAAGGTGGTGTCTCTCACATGTCTAATAATAATAAATTAAGGTAGCTGAGGGAAGTGAAGGCTCTCACGTGTCAGAGGCAGGTGTGCTCTTCTTCCTGCAAAGAAGGTTTATTGTGATTCTGTGCATTCCACGCCTTCATAAAAGTGATTTTACTCTAAGTATATGCTTAGATGCCTCACTTTAAGCATGTTTTAAATTTCACAGTTTGAGTGCATGTGTTCATATGTCATAGTTTGATCATGTTTGCATGTGACTCCTTGAGTACATATGTTTAGGTGCCAAACTGATTACATGTTTATGTCTGACACTTTGAGTATGTTTGTTTAGGTGTGATACAGAGTACATGTATTTAGGTGTTACACTTTGAGCACATATGTCCATGTGTGACAATCTGAGCACATTTAAGTATGACACTTTGAGTACTTCTCGTTAGGTGTGACACAGCATCTGTGTTTTTTAGGTATGAAACTATGTGTATTTAGGTGTGGCACTTTGAATGCTTGCATTAAAGTGGCACCTTTTGATGACACGCTAAGCTGTAATGTGCACTTAATTTTCTATTTCATGCGGCTGTTGCCATACAGTTGGGTTCATAGCACTTTATTTTTTTTTCCAAAAACATTTTTATTTTGTTTTCATTATAAACATACACAAATGTACATATAACAAATACAATAGCACCACCACTGCCTTACTCTCTTTTACTAACACTATCCTTCACCATAAAAACAATGGTCATCTCTCCTCTGCTACTCTCCTAGACCTATCTAAAGCATTTGACATGGTCCCACACAAACAACTCCTCTCTGTACTCAATAACCTATCCTTTTCTCAATCAGTCACCAACTGGTTTCAAAGTTACCTGTCTGACCGCCAGCAATCTGTTGTATGGCAAAATGACATATCTCCCCAACTACCTGTCTCTATTGGTGTTCCCCAAGGATCCATCCTTGGACCCCTACTCTTCTCTATTTTCACCAATAATCTAGCCTCTACCACCAAACATGGCACACTCATACAATATGCAGATGACTCAACCATCATCTGCTCCGCCCAGACCCTACCCGAACTGCAAAAGGTCACACAGCATGCCTTTTCCTCTGTTGAAACTTGGCTATCCGATGCTAAGTTAATACTCAACCCAAACAAAACTAAACTCCTCATTTTCAAACCCACCAAACATACTTAAAACAACTCTCACTTTAACATCACAGCAAAAGACGACACCACTATCCAGCCAACAGATCACACCAAATTGCTAGGAGTTGAAATAGACAACAATCTCAAATTTGACATTCACGTATCCATGACCATAAACAAAGTCCACCAAAAACTAGGAGCCTTATACAGAAATAAACAACTCCTCACCAAATCAGCTAGGATTTCAGTTGCAAATTCACACCTTATCTCCACCCTACTTTATGCCTCTCCAATATATACCAACCTAAGGCAATGCAGTCTAAATAAACTCAAGACCTGCTACAACAAAATCGCCAAATTCGCCACCGGGGCATCCTACCACAGTCACCACTGTCTCTCACTTAATGAACTAGGCTGGTTAGAACTCCCTCACCTCCTTCAATGGTATCAACTCACACTCGCCCACAAACTGGTTAACCATCCTCTAAAGGTCCCATCCCTCCAGTATCTACTCCAACCCTATCTCACCACCAGACCACTAAGATCCAGCAACAAAAATCAATTACAGGTTACTAGAGCCAATAACACTACTGGAGAAGCACTATTCTCCAGTGCTATAGCCAAATTATGGAACACCTTTCTCCCCACAATAACCTCTCTACCATCATGCACCCACTTTAATGCTTTACTTAAAGCGCACCTAAACCATGCTGGCTATGCCCTTGTAACTCTCCCCTCTAACGTCTCCCACTCCATCTACCCTCTACCTCTCTTCCACCCCACAAACTATCTTTGATTACAGTAAGCTCTGATACTTCCATGCCTATCTACTTATTATATGGCAGTAACTTCTTATTGTAACAACTGATAATATCTGCTATGACATTGTGGATAGAACAGATGCTAGTTATCTACTGAATGTACTATGTTCTTCATCTGTAACTATGTTTGTAATATTTTAATTGCTAGGATTCTTAATCTGTAACTATGTCTGCAATATTTTAATTTGTGGAGCTTTTCTCCCCAGGCCTTCGCTGAAAATGGACCTGCGTCCAGTCGAACATTCCTGGTCACAAAATGTAAATAAATAATAAATAAATAAATAATAATAAAACGATAATAAACTATTTACAATATTTACATTCATCCATGATAAACAATCATTTTATCTATTAGAAGTTATCAGTATTTGTTCAAAAGGTTTTCCAATTTTTGCCATGCTATTTTTTATGAGTAATGTTATGAATTTTATAACAAATGGTTTACAGTTCTTTTTTACAAACAACTTTTGCTATATTAATAAATTCCTTAAACATCAAATCTTGTTTACTTTTCCAGTTCAAAGTAATAACTTTTCTGACTATTGCAAGAATTGACCAGAGTAACTGAATCTGAGATTTAGGTATTACATTAGGTATAGGAACATTGAATAAGATTAGTGAGTTAGAAATATGAGTTATCAGACCATAAAGCCTTTACAAAATATCTGAAGTCTTTCCAGTATTGAACAACATTTCTACATTCAATGAACATGTGAACACAGTCGGCCTCTAGTAATTCATCATATTTCCAAAATTGAATTTAACTGTTTTTGAGTATAAGGTTTATTTTATATGGAGTATAGAAACTCCTCTTCATAAACTTCCTTGTATACAATCTCCAATATAATGAAGAAGAAGTACCATATGTAGATTTCAATAACAGTTTTTTGGATTAATCAGATATTTGTTCTCCATTAATCTTTACATAGTAATTCCAAAACTTTGAGTCAAACTTTAGAGTGTTTTCTCTTAATATCTTATAGATAGATGAGATACTTAATTTTTAATCATCTGTCTTTTCAAGACACCTAATAAAAAGCTGGATCAAACTACGTATAGATTAAGTCTCTAGGTTGATTGATACTCTCATTTTGTTTTCTATAAACTGCCATAATGTGAGTATAAACACCCAGCTGTCTTGACTATTATCAATACTACATAGAAGAGAGTTTAGTAGTTTAATACCCTTATTTTCAATAAACTGATGCCAGAATATCAAGTTATTTGCCTTCAATTTTTGCATCACATTGATGTTGAAAGAATCTAGGCAATCAGGAGAGTATGCTATAGGGAATATAAGAAATAGGAATTGTTTAATGTTGTAATTACAATCAATTATATTTTTTAAGTTATTAAATATTAGATTAATGCCATCAGAAAAAATATCAAACTTCTTATTAAATAAACAAAATTCATGTAAAAGCCAGTAAACTCTACTTATTCCATATTGTTCCTTAAATTGATTTTCTATAGTTCTGATATCAGTTATATGAAACTCATGTATTATTTTCCAGTCAGATATATAGGTAGGCGAGATCCAATGCAACATTGCATTAATTATAACTGATTTGGAATAAAGATCTAAGCTAGGGAATGCTATCCCATTACTGTTCCAAGCTTTAATGTGCCATTTATATGCAATCCTAGGTTTTAAGGGAAAACATAAAAATTTAAGTAGCATGGAATCTAATTTTTTAAATAAGTTTTTGGGAGGGGGGTAGTATCAATGACTGTATATAAAACAAAATTTTAGGTAAAATTATCATTTTAATTAAAGAGAGCCTATCTTCCATTGTGAAGAATATTTTATTCCATCTCTTGATTAGTTCACTAATGGTGGTTATTAAATTATTGCAGTTTAGTTTAACAGACTCTTTCCATGTACTCTTTATACTGACACCCAAATATTCTAATACATCATTCTCCCAATTAGACTATTCTCTTTTAGGTTTTTGTTGATCTTTTTGTTAATTAGTAATGTTTTGGATTTATTATGATTAAATTTAAGCCCTAAAATTCTTTCAAACTTGCTTAAGACATTTATAACATAATGCAAAGAACCATCAATATCACCCAACATTAACAACATATCATCAGCAAATAACTGTATCTTAGGACAATAGTCCTTATTAACTTGAAAGACTTTTATAGTTTGCTTGTTTCTGATATATGTAGCAAAAGGCTCAATTGAAAGAGAAAACAATAATGGTAACAAAGGACAACCTTGTCTAGTTCCCTTGAGGATTTCTAGTGGTGAGGATATACATGATCCGATTTTCACATAAGCTTGTGCCCCAATATAAATTTTCATTAATAAGTTGACAGAATTTGAGTAGAATTCAAAACTAATCAGAATTCTTTGTAGATAAGACCAACTAATAGGATCAAAAGCCTTATTTATGTCTAGGCTGATAAAAGTTGGTGTGTTTTTTGTATTTGCATGCTATGTCTATTAATGATAGTAATTTAATAATGTTATCTTGCACTTTTCTATGAAGAATGAACCCTGTCTGATCATTATGTATTAAATTAGGTAATATTTTTTTATCCTATTAGTTAATATTGTCATGAAAATTTTATAATCAGTGTTTAGTAATGAAAATGGCCTATATGAATCACAAGATTTGGGGTCCTTACCTTGTTTTAAAATGGAGGAGATAATTGAATATTTCCACAATGGGGGTGTTATATATTTTTTCTTAACCATAGTAAAGGCACTCATCATTTTCTTTATTATATATTCAGGAAAAATCTTATATAGTTGAGGAATTATTCCATCCATTCCTGGAGCTTTATTATTTTTTAAATTTTGTATTTGCTGTTTCACTTCTGTTAGTGTGATTTGTTTTTTTAATATGTTATTTTGTTGCATTGACATCTTAGTACTTATATTTTCTTGAATAAAAGTATTTATTACATTATCTGCCTCCAAAAGTGGTGTGTTATTATTTATATTTTTATAGTAGTTTTTGGACACTTCTAATGATCCCATTAAGTTAGATGTACTCTTAACTGAACCATCACTTTTATATTTAATCTCATTAATACAATTTTGATTGTTTTTTTTTTTTTTTGGGTCTTACTGCTATTTTATGTAGATATTTAGGATTTACAGCATAAGATTGTAATTTCAAATTTTCCAGGTTTATGGCTACCTTATAATTCAGAACTTCTAAATATTTTTGATTTAACTTTGTAATTTAATTATGTACTACTTTATTTAGTTTTGCATCCATTTTTATGTTATCTATGTTTTTTTGTAAGTCTAAAAGTTCTTTGCCCCACTCTCTCCTTTTTAAGGTACCAATATTTTATTCTACTATATATATAAACTTTAAAGGTGTCCTCTAGTATAGTATCAGTCACTTCACCATTATCGTCTGTTTCCATAAACATGCCTATTTCTTTCATTATCCATTCCCTAAAGTCTTTTAACTTAGCTATATAAGCAAGAATTCTCTGTAGACATCTTAAATCATCTGTATGTATAGTTAGTGTAAAGTTTATAGCATTATGGTCTGAAAGTGGACAAGTCATTATAGATACGTCACTTATTTTTGAGTATATATTATTTGATACAAAGACCTTATCAATGTTTGTTTGTGTACCAAACCGATATGAATAGTAAGTATAGAATAAAGAATAATGTTCTCTTAGACTATGTATATCTTTAAGATTCATCTGGTTTGTAAAGTCATTTAACTTCTTGGCTTGAGATGTTAGTTTTATTTTACCATTTTTAGAAGTATCATTGAATAATAATAGTTAAAATCATATGTTGCTATAATTTCCCTTTTTGCATTAAAAGCAATCAGGTCCTGATATTTGTCAACATAGTTAGTACTTAGTCCTGGTATCCAGTATGTATTAATCATACTTCCTACTGATTTCCAAAATAGCCATGCTTAGCATCCCATGTTTATCTGAAATTGTATCTATAATTCTTGGCATACTATAAGTACTTTTCCATATAATAAGAGTGCCCCTTCTCTTAGTCTTAAAACATGAATCAGCCAGAATGGTATAGCCATTAAATGAGTATTTTTAAAGGTCTTTTTTAATAGATTGGTTTCCTGTAAAAAGATTATCTGGGCTTTATGCATTTTGATATATTTAAGCAAACCAGCTCTTTTGACATTATTGTTCAAACCATTAATATTTAATGATAAACATTTATAAGCCACTGACTATAATGTGTATGTTGTTACTTACTGAAAGTCCTTTCTTCTGTGTTGACTTGAAATCTACTGACAACTTACTAATCATGGATGTATAATTTATATTAAGCACTACTTTCAGAAACTCAAAACTATTTAAAAACACATACATGAAACTTACAGTTTCTGGTTTAGTTATAAACTTAACTAAACCATCCATCCACCACCTCTCCAACACCTAAAGACACAAATTATCCATCTCTGCTAAGAAAATAGAATAAAAACAAAAAAAAAAGCATTACGAAAGCAACTAAAGATATTTGAGTCCATGAAATTTACATTAAAATGAGAGAGAACAATATAACTGAAGCTATATGAATATGCCACATATAATAATAGTACCTCTGCTAAGTAGATATGTCAGAAATGCACATCAGATAAAAGTATGTGTAAACATTAGAAGCTGAAGGTTAAGAAGATTGTCAATATTACCAAGACTTTTCGAGAAACATCAGATGTTTTATCCATTTTGTCAGTCATCTATCTAACATTTTTCATGTAAGGATCTATTGTGTATATGTATACATATGTATATATATATAGATATATATAGATATATATATATATATATATATATATATATATATATATATATATATAAACACTTATTACAAAAAAAGCCTCACAACCCTCTGTTTAGTTACTAAAGGTTTAGTTATGTAACATAAGTCCGATGTTGATATGCATAATGAGTTTTTTAGTTTTCTAATGCAGCTCCTAGATCATTTGATGTCATTTAGTTACTAAAAGTGTCATTGAATCTGCCGAATGTATACATCTGTAAGAGAGCATAGGTATTTTCAAAGGAGTTAAACACTTTTATCAGAACTAATTATTTACCATTTAAAGTGAAGAATAACAGAATTTCGAGAGAAAAAATTCTAAATACAGCCATTTAACAAGTTCAAAGGGTCAAGTGATGTCATCACTGTTGTTTCCTCAAGCTGCAGCTTCATAAACTTGTTAAAAAGTATCTAAATGGGCTCATGCACAGCAGAGGTTGTCTCTAGTGAGGAAAAAAGCATTTTCGGCGGGAAATCAAATCTTGAAGCTTTTAGAGTTTACAGAAAGCAAAAAAAAAAAAAAAAAAACACTCAAGCTGCCTTGTCCATGTCATGAATCTCCACAATGTGAACAGTTACACAAACCACCAGTTTCCTCACAAAATATCAACATCATGAAAAAAATAACCCTTTCATATAAAAACAGCTATTTAAAAGTAACAGCAGCTGCCTCAAATCAGAAGTCATTTTATAACATTTCAATCATTTACCCATCAATTAACCAGACCAGAGGGGGAAAAAACTAATATATATATATATATATATATATATATATATATATATATATATATATATATATATATATATATAAAACTTATATTTAGCTATCTATAAAACACTATTAATGCACTGTATTAATGGTTATATGTGCCTACACAAAGAGTCTAAAACACCTAGTTAGAAACATATTGTTACCCCACCACTAGCCCACTAGAAAAAATGCACTTCTGTATTAAGTCAAATTATGATATTAATGAAGAATTTGAAGACATATATCATTTGTAGTTATTTAAAAGGGAAAAGTATGCAAAGTACTTATAGTGGGGGAAAAAGAGAAAAGGAATATTAGTAACAAAAAGAAATAGGAAGAAAGAAGACAGAGAGAAAGAGAGAATGTTATTTAAATATTTAGTACTATATATAATTATAAAAAGTAGATATGGAAAGGAAAAGAGAAAGTTAATAATAAAGATGATTCACATTATCTTACAGTATAGAGATTTTCCAGAATCAAATAGATGATTCATAAAACAAAGTATTTAAAATTAGAAGGAATTTATTCATTTGTCCTTTAGTTTCTTAGTTTTGTTCGCTCCTTCCTTCACAGACGATCCATTTTTTCTTGCCTGTCTCTTCAAACTCTGGGATGACCATTCCATTTTTATGTCTGACAGTATTTTCTTCTTTTGGATAAATTATACTGCTTCTTGTAGGGACTCAAAGATCTTCACTCCTTCTGGCAAGGTGATTTTTATTCTTAATAATTACCAATAAAGTCTAAATGAAATCTTTAAAGACCCAGGGTCCATTTTCTTCCTATGTGGTTGTTACAATACAGGTTTTTTGTATAAATCTATAAAACAAAAATGTAAAAAACTGTAAAAAAATACTTGTACTAACAGTTGATAATATTCTTTACTCTTCCAATTTCTAAAAAGTATGCGCTAGTGTAACAAATAAATTCACACCTTCATAAATTTAGCTGCTAATACAGGCTTTATGCTCACATACTCATTTAAACTGGAAAAAATAGTAGCCCTTAATCTCAGTTGCCATTTTAGTTCCATGTTTAATAGTACATTTTTCAAATCTCCACCTCTGTTGTTACATTTAACCATATCTAAAATGGCAAACTTATAACCTTTGAAGGACTGACATGAAACTGAATGTTTGAATAATGCATTAGTGTCTTTGCCTTTTTTGATATCATATAAATGTTCCCGTATTCTTTCTTTAAATGCTCTTTCAGTTTTCCCTATATAGAATGCTTTGCATTCTATACAGACTGCCATATATACTAGCATCTTACTATTACAATTACCCTTACAAAATGTTATCATGCTGTTTAATCCATTATTTAAAACGATGCTATCCTCTCTATATATGTATGGGCAAAAATTACAACTACCACAGACACTAGTCGCTTTTTTAATTTTATCCTGTTTTTCCGTTTTTTCAAACAGTCTTTTAAAATTTGTTCCTGTCTTGAAAATGAATGTGGGGTGGTTGCCTACTACCTCGTACAATTCTCTGCTTGCCTTTAACAAACTCCAATTAGTTTTAATTATTTGAGTGAAGAGTTCCATGAAAGTATTATATTCTGTAACACATGCTCCCTGAAAGTTGTTTATTTCTTCCTTGTTTTGTTTTTTAACTACACTTAAAGGTTGCCCCAAAAGTGCTGTATATTTCGTACCCCAACCTCTGTATACCTCATCCAATACGTCTCCAACTAAATCTTAGATCTGATGAAGTCTTGTAAGGAGACAAAAGCGCTCATTATTGTGGATTTTATTGTGGATTAAAGCTTCTACGTTTTATTACTGGTGGCCTGGACTGGACTGGTTTTTATTTTTCATTGGAGTGGTTTTCGTGATATTATTCTTTTGTCTTTTTATCTTGTTGGTATTGATGGTTCCAGTTGCCCTCCTGTATACAATGTGGTGCTTCTACATTTGATTGCTGCCCATATGGAAAATTCAGTTAACGATTCTACTTTTATAGAGAACATGGAACTCAATGTTTCTGGTTCTATATTCAACACACAATCGGAAATTGTTAAAGTACGTGAGGAGATGGCCATTATGAAGGGTGGACTTACTAGGCTAATAGAACTTCTTAGTCAGAAGGAGCCACTAGAGGGAGCCAGAGTATGCGACAAACAACCCATACACACCTCGGAAGTCATAGAGACATTTCAAACGTCGTCTCCACGCTCCGGTGTAGGGAGTCATGGTGGGATACAGACGGTAACAAGCGGCGTTCCATCTGGAGCCGGCAACAAGTACAGAGGCGAGGTGATGGGACACAACGCACATGGTAATAACACACATGGTATCAACAACAATGAAGCGGTTCACCCATTTGGCCAGACTGTTTCACATTTAGACTATAAATCAAAAGGTACTGTTTCTTCTAAGTCTTTGTCTAACCATCACGGAAATGTTATTTCTAACCACTCTGGGGATTACCAGGGTGAAGTTATTGATGAATTTGTGCAAACAAAGTGTTTGAAAGACATTATGGACAGAAAATTTGAGTTTCATGATTCTTTTTCTGTCAACTTTAATATCGAAGATGGTTACAGACAGGGTGATGTTTCTTTAGATGAACCTAGTCTTAAAGATATGATTTTTATTTTTGAAAAAAAACTATTTAAATACAAATGTTTGCAAATTGACAACAACTATTTGAATTGTTGTATTAATCACAAGATAGTCCCACAGGGACTGAGAATGTACAAATACCCTTTTGGTATTGAATATTCTGACTCAGTTACACAGGATTTTCACAGTTATTTTGATGAATGTGGGTTGGGAGAATGAGTTAGTGAAATTAACTAGTGAGATTAATAGATTGAATGGTGATATTCTAAAAGATTTGTTGTTTAAGGAATATGAACAGTTATACAATAAGATTTTACATAGAACAGATGTCAGGATTCAAAAAATTTATTTAAGAAAACAAAAGAAATTTATAAGAGACAAACAACAATACCGTATGGGTAAAACATATCCAGGTCCCTATCATTGGGCCACACAGCAAAAACAAGAAAAAAAAAAAATCACTACAAGCACTATGGTAATAAATTTCATGCTGTAGAGCAAAGAATTCATACAGAAGAGAGAAACAATAGATACGGTGACAAGACCAATAGAGGCCTTGATGAACTAGACTCATTTTCTGTAGCGCAGGAGGATTTTTTACCCAGGAGATCAGAACGCCTGGCCAACAAAGCCAGACACCCCCCAGACCTAGACCATTCGATAGGTCAACATGGGATCAATACTGGATGGAAGAAAACAGGGACGAGGGACAGATAGAAATAGTTAGGCATAGTGATGGGATATCATGGAATACAAAGGGTTTAAAATTTTTAATTACACTACATGTACTTTGGAAAAACAACATTTTGAATTGTTTTTGAAGGGTTTCAAATTTGTGAAATCTAATTCTGGGGACATAGCTAACTCTTTGGTAGATTTAAAGTTATACCTTCGGAAGCTAAATTTGAGAATGATGTGTGAAAAGGATGTTGAGAAAAACAACACTGTAAATAGAGGTCTTTATAGGTCCAGCACTTTTAACCCACCCCTCCACCCGGTTCTTATGATGTTCGAGAAAATAGCCACTGAAGAAATATATGAAGCCTATAACAACAACAGAAATTTAGGGGGGAACAACAACCTCAGTAATGCTGAACTAAAATTACTTCATGATTTACAAAGGCAGGGTGATTTTCGCATCATGAAGCCAGATAAAGGAGGGGGAGTAGTGCTTTTTGGCAATGAAGAATACAAGAACACGTTAACTAACATCCTATTGGACACGGATACTTATTCTTCCACATCCATTAATGAAATTCACATCGCTTACAACAGAATTGATTCCCTTTTAGAAGAGTATTTAATAGAAGAGAGAATTGATCACAAAACACACCAGTATTTGAGACAACTTTACCCTACGATTCCTAATTTTTTCGGAGTACCTAAGGTACATAAATCTGTCACAGAACCTCCATTCAGGCCTATAGTGTCAGCCAGGAATTCAAAAACGCACCCTTTAGCAGTTTTTATAGATCGTCATATTAAAGAAATAGTAGTCAATACCCCACACCTCATTCGAGATTCATGGGAATTTCTAAGCAAACTCACCCATGAAGTATGGGCAGAAAACTATTGTTTCCTTACTATAGACATTAAGGATTTATTTACAAGTATACCACATAATGTGGGTCATGAATATTTCAGTGACTGTTTACAAACATTCCTCCTTGTCCAAAGACAACATTCAGATCATCCTAGATAGAACTTATAGAATTAGTGCTGGATAACAATTACATAGATTTTCAGGGAGAATATTACCAACAAAGGAGTGGGGTAGCAATGGGGGCAGCTTGTGCCCCCGTTTATGCAAACCTAGTTTTGTTAGAATGGGAGAACAGATTTGTGTTTAATAGTGCCTTCCAGAATTGCATTAAATTGTACCTTAGATTTTTGGACGATATTTTTGTAATTTGTGAGGGAAACCAACACACTATAGAGTCCTTTATGGAATATTTAAATAAGAGCACTGATTTTTTATCCGTTACATATACAACTAGTATGGTAAGTGTAAATTATTTAGATATCAGTATTGCTAAGACTTCAAAAGGATATAAGTCTAATATATATCGAAAGGACACTTGGTGCAACAGTTTTCTGCATCACAGCAGTTTTCATCCATGGGTTCAGAAAAAAAGCCTTATTAAGAGCCAAGCAGTTAGAATAGCTAGAATGACTTCAGAATTTAAAGATTTAAGGGGAGAGTTTATTTTCCTAGGTAAAACATTTATTGAAAGGGGCTACCCCAAAGATTTAGTTGGAGACGTATTGGATGAGGCATACAGAGGTTGGGGTACGAAATATACAGCACTTTTGGGGCAACCTTTAAGTGTAGTTAAAAAACAAAACAAGGAAGAAATAAACAACTTTCAGGGAGCATGTGTTACAGAATATAATACTTTCACAGAACTCTTCACTCAAATAATTAAAACTAATTGGAGTTTGTTAAAGGCAAGCAGAGAATTGTATGAGGTAGTAGGCAACCACCCCACATTCATTTTCAAGACAGGAACGAATTTTAAAAGACTGTTTGAAAAAATGGAAAAACAGGATAAAATTAAAAAAGCGACTAGTGTCTGTGGTAGTTGTAATTTTTGCCCCTACATATATAGAGAGGATAGCATTGTTTTAAATAATGGATTAAACAGCATGACCAAATTTTGTAAGGGTAATTGTAATAGTAAGATGCTAGTATATATGGCAGTCTGTATAGAATGCAAAGCATTCTATATAGGAAAACTGAAAGAGCATTTAAAGAAAGAATACGGGAACATTTATATGATATCAAAAAAGGCAAAGACACTAATGCATTATTCAAACATTCAGTTTCATGTCAGTCCTTCAAAGGTTATAAGTTTGCCATTTTAGATATGGTTAAATGTAACAACAGAGGTGGAGATTTGAAAAATGTACTATTAAACATGGAACTAAAATGGCAACTGAGATTAAGGGCTACTATTTTTTCCGGTTTAAATGAGTATGTGAGCATAAAGCCTGTATTAGCAGCTAAATTTATGAAGGTGTGAATTTATTTGTTACACTAGCGCATACTTTTTAGAAATTGGAAGAGTAAAGAATATTATCAACTGTTAGTACAAGTATTTTTTTTACAGTTTTTTACATTTTTGTTGTATAGATTTATACAAAAAACCTGTATTGTAACAACCACATAGGAAGAAAATGGACCTTGGGTCTTTAAAGATTTCACTTAGACTTTATTGGTAATTATTAGGATTGTTATAAATAATAAGGGCAACACAAGTGATTTTTTATTCTTGCAGAAAAAAGAATTTGAGCTTTAATATTTTTTTCAGAGGTGTAGTCATTGTCAAAATGAATAACTTTTTCATCCATGTTGATAGGGGAAATAGTCCAAGCTGATTTCAGCACTAAGTCCTTGTCTTGTGAGGAAAGAAATCTAACTATTATAGACCTGGGTTTAGATGAACTCAGAGACAAAGCTGGATTTGCCAGGACAGATGATCCCTCTCAATTCCAAAAGAGAGGGATTCAGGCATATTTAGTGCTGATGAAAACCCCTTACTGAGGAATTGAATCATCTTAGCAGCCTCTTCTTTCTCAGGAATTCCATATATTCTTATGCTATTCCTCCTTGATCTGCTTTCAAGGTCTTCCAGTTTCTCAATCGGCCTGGTGTTTTGTTTCAGAAGAAATTCATTGTGATGATTATTTTCTGTCACTCTAGTATCCAGATCAGTTACTGTTTCCTCTAAGGCAAGAATCTGTTCAGATTGTTTTTTTACTATTTCATTTAGAAGTTCCAGTTGTTTACTGCATTCTTGTTTGATTATATCCATTTTGTTTTTGAATTTGTCCATTTTTAGTGACAGTTCTTGGATGTTTGTTATTGTAAGATGTAGTTCTTTCTTCACTGCACTCTCCTGGTGTGGGCTCTATGAGTTGCTCATGTTTTTAGTGACAGTTCTTGGATGTTTGTTATTATAAGATGTAGTTCTTTCTTCACTGCACTCTCCTGGTGTGGGTTCTTCACGTTGCTCATGTTTTTAGTGACAGTTCTTGGATGTTTGTTATTATAAGATGTAGTTCTTTCTTCACTGCACTCTCCCGGTGTGGGTTCTTCATGTTGCTCATGTTTTTAGTGACAGTTCTTTGATGTTTGTTATTATAAGATGTAGTTCTTTCTTCACTGCACTCTCCCGGTGTGGGTTCTTCATGTTGCTCATGTTTTTAGTGACAGTTCTTGGATGTTTGTTATTATAAGATGTAGTTCTTTCTTCACTGCACTCTCCTGGTGTGGGTTCTTCACGTTGCTCATGTTTTTAGTGACAGTTCTTGGATGTTTGTTATTATAAGATGTAGTTCTTTCTTCACTGCACTCTCCTGGTGTGGGTTCTTCACGTTGCTCATGTTTTTAGTGACAGTTCTTGGATGTTTGTTATTATAAGATGTAGTTCTTTCTTCACTGCACTCTCCTGGTGTGGGTTCTTCATGTTGCTCATGTTTTTAGTGACAGTTCTTTGATGTTTGTTATTATAAGATGTAGTTCTTTCTTCACTGCACTCTCCTGGTGTGGGTTCTTCACGTTGCTCATGTTTTTAGTGACAGTTCTTGGATGTTTGTTATTATAAGATGTAGTTCTTTCTTCACTGCACTCTCCTGGTGTGGGTTCTTCATGTTGCTCATGTTTTTAGTGACAGTTCTTTGATGTTTGTTATTATAAGATGTAGTTCTTTCTTCACTGCACTCCCGGTGTGGGTTCTTCATGTTGCTCATGTTTTTAGTGACAGTTCTTTGATGTTTGTTATTATAAGATGTAGTTCTTTCTTCACTGCACTCTCCTGGTGTGGGTTCTTCATGTTGCTCATGTTTTTAGTGACAGTTCTTTGATGTTTGTTATTATAAGATGTAGTTCTTTCTTCACTGCACTCTCCTGGTGTGGGTTCTTCACGTTGCTCATGTTTTTAGTGACAGTTGTTGGATGTTTGTTATAAGATGTAGTTCTTTCTTCACTGCACTCTCCTGGTGTGGGTTCTTCACGTTGCTCATGTTTTTAGTGACAGTTCTTGGATGTTTGTTATTATAAGATGTAGTTCTTTCTTCACTGCACTCTCCTGGTGTGGGTTCTTCACGTTGCTCATGTTTTTAGTGACAGTTCTTGGATGTTTGTTATTATAAGATGTAGTTCTTTCTTCACTGCACTCTCCTGGTGTGGGTTCTTCACGTTGCTCATGTTTTTAGTGACAGTTCTTGGATGTCTGTTATTATAACATGCAGTTCTTTCTTCACTGCACTCTCCTGGTGTGGGTTCTTCACGTTGCTCATGTTTTTAGTGACAGTTCTTGGATGTTTGTTATTATAAGATGTAGTTCTTTCTTCACTGCACTCTCCCGGTGTGGGTTCTTCATGTTGCTCATGTTTTTAGTGACAGTTCTTTGATGTTTGTTATTATAAGATGTAGTTCTTTCTTCACTGCACTCTCCTGGTGTGGGTTCTTCACGTTGCTCATGTTTTTAGTGACAGTTCTTGGATGTTTGTTATTATAAGATGTAGGTCTTTCTTCACTGCACTCTCCTGGTGTGGGTTCTTCATGTTGCTCATGTTTTTAGTGACAGTTCTTTGATGTTTGTTATTATAAGATGTAGTTCTTTCTTCACTGCACTCTCCTGGTGTGGGTTCTTCACGTTGCTCATGTTTTTAGTGACAGTTGTTGGATGTTTGTTATAAGATGTAGTTCTTTCTTCACTGCACTCTCCTGGTGTGGGTTCTTCACGTTGCTCATGTTTTTAGTGACAGTTCTTGGATGTTTGTTATTATAAGATGTAGTTCTTTCTTCACTGCACTCTCCTGGTGTGGGTTCTTCACGTTGCTCATGTTTTAGTGACAGTTCTTGGATGTTTGTTATTATAAGATGTAGTTCTTTCTTCACTGCACTCTCCTGGTGTGGGTTCTTCACGTTGCTCATGTTTTTAGTGACAGTTCTTTGATGTTTGTTATTATAAGATGTAGTTCTTTCTTCACTGCACTCTCCCGGTGGGTTCTTCACGCTGCTCATGTTTTAGTGACAGTTCTTGGATGTTTGTTATTGTAAGATGCAGTTCTTTCTTCACTGCACTCTCCTGGTGTGGGTTCTTCACGTTGCTCATGTTTTTAGTGACAGTTCTTGGATGTTTGTTATTATAAGATGTAGTTCTTTCTTCACTGCACTCTCCTGGTATGGGTTCTTCACGTTGCTCATGTTTTTAGTGACAGTTCTTGGATGTTTGTTATTATAACATGTAGTTCTTTCTTCACTGCACTCTCCTGGTATGGGTTCTTCAAGTTGCTCATGTTGAGATCTCCATTAAAAAACTTCTTGACAGGAATTATTAAAAAATTCTCTTGACTACATATTAATTTTTAGAAAATGGTAAAGAGTCTATGTCAATCTATCTTTTAGAATACTTTTAGTTATTTCTTTCTAAAAATTAAAGTATATTTTCTGTCAGGATATTAAAATCTAAGCAGAGCTATGGATTTCTGCTGCTATCAGACTGGCATCTTGGCCAGGGCCCTCACACTTTATTTTTTTTTTCTTAATTTTTTTTTTTTTCAAATACATTTGAATGAATTCCATATTATTTATACATAACATCTTAAATAGCTATGTACACTATTTACATTAGACTGACACTATAACATATCTTAACGTATACAGTTACTTTATAAGTATGTCCAATCCATTATCAGAGTGTCTGATCAATTATTGTATAGTGTCAATCAGCGATAAGACTTTTCCCTAAGGGTTGTTGATAAATGGCTTTTGATGAATTCTTAGTTCTTTAATTTTAAATGTAATTTCCAATAATGGTGTGGTCTTCAGTAGGCTGCAAAAGTCTTCCAAAGTTGGTTTTGTGCTTGTATTCCATCTTCTTGCTATACACTTCCTTGAAATTGCAAGTATAGTCCATACTAGATACATGTTTGACCTATTCAAATAAGGACCTTCATTCACATTTAATAATACAAGAGCTTTAGTTAAATAAAATGATTCATTAAATAAAGCTTGTAGAGAGTTATTAATATCATTCCAAAATGGCTTAATTTTAACTCAGTCAAAGTAAATGTAGTTTCAATCTGCATTGCGTACTTGCTCACATCTCCAACATATTCCTTTTAAGGAAGAACTAATTTTATTGATTCTGTCTGGGGTTACGAATGCTCTGTGCAAGCATTTCCAATTAAAAACTTTCCAGTATTGTGCAAAGGATGTATATTTTATCAATAATAAGATATTTGTTTTAATATCTTCAGTAAACTGTATTGAGTGTCCTTTTGTTACATGTTTCCAATATGAGGTTTTGAGTGTTGCTTTATAGTTTAACAATATTTTGTAAAATTTTGAAATACTGTTTCCCATGTCAAAGTCATTATATATGATATCATATATGTATTTCATAAATGTAGGTATTTCTTAAATGAAAAATAGTTAATTATTCTACTTAAATCTTGTGAATATGACAGAATACGCTGTAAAGTTAGCCAGTCTTGTTGTGGAATTTTGTATGTTGTTTTTATTACTTGCATATCTAAAAGTTTTAGTTCTTTGATACATTGGAGCCAACAAACAAATCCTTTCTGTTCCCAGGAATTAATAATTTCTCTATATGTTTTATGTGGAAACTTCTTTTTGACTATGAATGGTGTTAAAATATCAAACCAGATTTTTAAATCTATATTTGCATTAATAATTTTCCTAAATGAGTCAATGTAATAATTAATTGTACGAGTTTTAGTGAATTTAGTTATGTTATCTTGCATACTAATGCATAATATGTGCCATGGCAAATTGTTTGTATCTGTTATTTGAATTTTTTTTTGTAAATCAAATTCATTTATTGATATTACAGTTAGTAATTATTTCCAATTTGCAGAGTAATTTGAACTTATGCAATCTGAGATTGTTTTAGATACTGATGCTTTTATATATGTTTCTATATCAGGAAAGCTTAATCCTCCCTGTTTCCATGGTCTGATATGATGTATTAAAGCTATTCTGTTTCTTTTGAGAAACCATAAACATTGTATTAGGCATGAATTTATTTCTTTAAGTATATTCCTTTCTGGTAACAGTTGTATCGTCAAAGTTATATATAGGATCTTGGGTAGTAAAACCATTTTTATTAACTGTAGTCTATCTTCAAATGTTAATATTATTTTGTTCCATTTTTCCACATCAATTTTGATTGTGTTGATGATATTATTGTAGTTTTTTGAGACTAATTCATTATTATCCTTCCATAACTCAATTCCTAAATATTTTATGGTAGATTCTTGTTTCCCTATGATGTGATCCCTCTTAGTCTGCAGTTATTTTTTTTTAATTTTAAAATTGAAATTGTGATTTTGATTTATTGAAATGGAGTCCTAACATCATGTGAAATTTGTCAATTAATATATCTAATTCTTCTAATGTCTCTTTTGTATTAGATAATGTTAGCAATATGTCATCAGAAAATAGCATTACTTTAGAGCTGTATTGTTCATAAACATCTATTCCTTTGATTTTTATATTGTTATGAATTGAATATGCCAATATTTTAATAGCCAGAGCAAATAGAATCGGTGACATGGAACATCCTTGTTTAATACCTTTTGTTATATGTATAGATTCAGAGGTAAAAGGACCTAACTTGACATACGCTAAATTATTTGTATATATATTCTTTAGGAGATGAACAAAGGATGCAGGAAATTCAAATAGCATTAGGATTTTAAATAAATAGTCCCAATTTAGGGAACCAAAGGCTTTCTCTATATCTAAGCCAATTATGAGTGTTTCTTTATTTTTCTTTATTAACATAATCTATAAGAGAAATTATCTTTTTAATATTGTCATATGTGTGTTTCTATGATATATACATCTGGTTTGATCATTATTTATTGTTTTGGATAGTGGTATTTTCATTCTGTTAGTTAATATTGTCATAAATATGAACACACCAAATCCACTGGATACACCACACAGAGGAATCCACAATGTAGAAAACTTCTTTAATGAAGAACTGGAACACAATAGTAACACTATGCTTCTTCAGGTGTAATAAAACATGAAATTGAGCAGCCTTTTATACAAAAGCTCTTGGTGCTCAAAACTGGCTAATCAGAACACTAATTGAATAATTATAGCATTCAAGCTAAGCTAGTTTAAAGGGGTATCATTAACAAATTCAAAGATGTTAAACATAGACAAAAAGAGAATAAAAAACATATGAAAGAGCATGAATAAAAACAGTTAACATAAAATGCAAAGCTTTTAAAACAATTATGCTGTCACACCAAAACAGCAACTTCTGCCTAAGCTGACAGTGCAAGCCTGCTGAAAACTCAGAGTTGCTTATAAAACAAAGCAGCAAGTGTCAGAGATCAAATACATAATATGGTCCATATTTCAAAAGTTCACAAAATATGAGCAAAAGAACCACGAATACATTAATAAAATACTTTAATAAAAATAAAATAGATAATATCCCTAGAGGTAGAATCGCCAACAGAGTTCATCGTGAGCCCCTTATCATAGAGCAAATAATCAGAGCTAATGCATCAAAACACCAGATGATCATATTGTTGTATCAGTAAGGGCAAATGGTATTATCAAACTCTGCCTAGCAGAAATATCCATGTAATAAATATTGTCAAGAAACGGCAGTGTAGTGTCATTAATGAATAGTGCAGAACATGCCGTTAATAAAATCAGCTTAATATCGCCTTCTCAATGAAAACATCTATAGAACCTACTAATGCACAAAATCCTAGGCCTATATAACATAGTTGACTTACACAAAAGGTAAGTAATAAAACTCACCAGTAACGCAACAATGAAAATAGGAATAAAACCGTTGTAGCATCCTGTATGCTCGAAAGCCATATGACGACAGTCAAAACAACGAAAACTGGTCCGACAGTAAAAAACATCCTATAACCAACAGCAACTGTCGGACTGAAAAACAAGGACACACCTTCATCATAACCATCTGGTCAACGGCTTTACGTAAAACCAGGAAAACCAACAGCCAGAACCAACTGAAAAATCAAATACTGAGTATTGATACAAGTATATGAAAATATATAATAAAGCATCAGAGGATCTGGCGGAATGCAAAACACTATTTGCCACTATAAAGATGGTGCACATAAAAAGTGGCAGCGTTTCCAATAAGATGTAGACACCAACGGGGATCTCACCATAGCATATAAATATAGCGACAGAAATATGGTGTGAATATAATGCAAATCTACCATAATAAAAATTGTCATAAATATCTTATAGTCATTATTTAATAATGATATAGGTCTATATAAGGTACAGAGGTTTGGGGATTAGTTTTCCCTTAGGATTGGTGTGATTAAGGAACATCTCCAAGAGGGTGGTATTAAAACTTGTGATTGAATTTCTAATACAGTTTTATGGAAGAGGGCTAGTATCTTTGAAGGAAAATGTGTATATATTTCCATAATTATGCCATCTATACCTAGAGCTTTATTATTTTTACCTTCTATTATTGTTTCTGTAATTTATTTGTAGGATATGGGTGCTTGCAGATCTAGTTTTAATTTTTCTGGTATTTTTTTTATATTAGAACATTTTTCAACTAGATTTAATTGATCAATATGTATATTTTCTTTTTGGAAATGTTGTATATAGTGATTTCTATAGGCATCAAGAATGTCACCTATATCTGAGACATTTTTCCCTTTCTTTTTATGGAAGATACTTTTAATGTTATTAGCTTTTGATTGTGTTTTGATTCTTGTGGATAAATTATGTAGATATTTGGGAGAAGTAACCCGCGGTAGTGGTGCTGCGGTAGAGTTATCGCCTCACAGCAAGACGTTGTCCCGTTCGATTCTCAGTTAGAGCGTCTCCTGTGAGGAGGCATACATGAATGGGCGTGCCTTCATTGAAGGTTGTGCATCAGAGCTGGTAACTTGGCATGTAAAAATCTTCTACCAAACATTAGCGGACCAGAGTTCCACTGTGACAACCCCTAACCAGGATAAGCCGAAAGACACAACAACATTTGGGAGAAGTGGCCAAGGTATTCATTTTTAGTTTTTCTAAAGCTAAACTAGTTTTATGTGTTAGAATTTAGTTGTATTTATTGTTTAATACTTCTATTTTCTTTTTCATCTCCAAATGATTTTGATTTTTTTCAGCTTTTACTGACAAAAGTTTGGATTGTAGATCTAATAATTCAGAATCCCATTCTCTGATTTTTTTTTATACGAAGCTAAGATTTTACCATACATGATTATCACTCATATCTTGACAATCCAGAACATCTGAGCTCCATAAATTGAATTATCATATGGGGAATATTTGTAATAGGAATAAGCACTATTTAAATTATTTTGAACAGATATAGTACTATTGTAGATTAGACAGAATTCTAATACAATATAAATGTCTACATATTGTATAAGCAATTAATATTTAAATGAAAGATAGATGACAAGCAATTCAATCATAGTAAAGTAGGATGTATCATATATAAAATTTCAGTAAAAGATTATAGCACACAGTTATTTAACATATTCACCCTTACTGATGAAATCTTTCAAAACTTATTACTTAATATAAATAGATGGTAATGATAATTATACCTATTGTTTATAATACAATTTATTTTACTGGATATATCAGAAGTTATATTTCATTGTTTGCCAGTATTTAAGTAATCACTTTGTTTGTTGCTAACTCGGTTCCTATTAGAACTTCGAATGCTTGAAATGTTGAATGTCATATGGTCGACACCATATGATCGACATTTCAAAAGTTCGAAGGTTAAATGTAATGGCATCGTTCGATGCAGAATGGGAGAATTTCCCTTTTCTGCACTGAAGTGTGATCTTGGAGTTGGTATATTTAAAAAGGTGGAGTGTGGGGGGCACAGTCCCCCAAGTGGGGGGTGCAGGTGGGCTTGCCCCCCTGCCTGCACCATTAAGGTAAGTTTTTTTTTTTTTATTATATATTCAAACTTTTAAACTTCGATCATTTGTTGTTGAATATATGGAATTCGAAGTTTTAAAAGTTCAAATATATAAATAATATAGACCCTTGCTAACTTACTTAAAGCATCAAGTTTGTTTTATGTGAACATTGATGAAAGTTAGTGCATTTTACTTATCAGTGCATCCCTCTTCCCCCCATTTCCTACACATAAGGATTTTCATATCTGTCATTTCTTATTAGAAAATGAGTGAAATTATAGGTTAAAAATAAAAAAATATCACTTATTGTGATTAATGATTACAAATTCCCTTTCCATATTTATAAATTGCCATTTTATGGAATATACTGAAAGTTTTTAGATTTAAATGGCAATATTCTATTTTGTATAATCAGCAAATGTTAAACTGAGGGATTATTGGCAATTTTATACTACTTGTTCAGAATGTGATTGTTACATTATGTGACATTCCTAGTTCAGGCTTCTATTGTTTCCCTTGAACAACTTTGTCAGTTTGATGTCATATATGGAACATTAGTTACCTTGGTAACAGCTTAAGTATTATGTATGTTCAAGATGGGTTACAAAACCACAATTCAAGTTAAAGCAATTATATGACTTGTTACGCATATTTGCTTATATGAGAAAATCATTATGCTTCCCCTTGATGTTCAATATAGATCATAGGTTCATAGGTTCATACTAGGCTATCTGCCCTAGGGCATTTATAAGCCTAAACAGAGTGTGTTTGGCTTTCACCACCCATTTTAAATTAATTTTGCTATGCCCTTTTTCGAGGTTAGTATACTGTGCCTCTGTCTAACAGTGACACAGAAGTGATACCTGGGGTAAACCTACGATCTCCCATCCACTCATCAAGATTCCTCTTGAAGAGAGTCAATGAGGGACTCTGCCTAACCTGCACTGGGATTTTATTCCAGAGTGAAGGGAGCCTCTGGGTTATGAATCTGTCCCTCCAGCATGTCTTATTTATTTCAGTGCTGAGGTTCAAGTCTCTCGAGTGTGTAGCTCGATGGGATTTGGATTTTCTGAGGTGCAGCAAGTCCATTAATTCCAGGCTGGACATGGCTTTATACATCAGGCACAAATCGCCTCTGAGCAGGCGGTATGCCACTGAGTAGAGCTGGAGTTTCTTTAACCAGGCAGCATATGGCATCTGTTTGAGCCCTTTGATCCTCTTGGTGAGGTACTTTTGGGGTCTTTCCAGTTGCTGCAGGTGTCTGGTAAGGTACATCCCAAAATGGGCATTGTACTCAATTATGGGCCTGATGAGGGATGAGTAAAGAGGCACGATGACCTCCCCTGATCTAGATGTGAATCCTTTCATGATTAGGTGGGCTATACAAAATGATGTTTTTCTAACCACTTTGGCCACGTGGTTGTCAAATGAGAGATTGCTATCAACTTGGGTCCCCAGTTCCCTAATTACTTCTTCTGTACTTAAAGGATTACCACCTATGTGGTAATTTGTGGGCACTTTGTTTTTTGCCAAAGGGGATGACTATACACTTTTTGGCATTTAGCTTGAGGCCATGGCTCTGGCACCAGTTGTCTGTTTCTATGAGGCCCTTTTGGAGGATGCTTGTGTCGGCTGAAGAGTCGATTATGGTGCCCAGTTTGCAGTCATCTGCGAACTTGGTCAGCCACAGTCCTTCCATGTTGGCCTGTACCTCAGAGAAACATATACCGAACAAGAGAGGTCCCAGGACTGAGCCTTGTGGGACGCCACTTGTAACTGGTTTGGAGTCTGACATGGCTCTAGCAATTCTAACCATGTGGGTTCTGTCCTTGAGCCAGTTTGCAACCCATCTAGTGACATAGGGGGTTATATTTAAGCTGGTGAGCTTATCTATAATGCCCGAATGGGGTATTGTATCGAAGGCTTTTGCGAGGTCCAGGTAGGCTGTGTGAACCACATTCCCCTTGTCAATGGCCTTGGTGACTGTTTCAAAGAAATCAACCAGGTTTAAGAGGCAGGATCTGCCCTTAACAAAGCCAAACTGGTTAGGATCCAGTGTCTGTAGGTCCCCAATATCTTTATTTATGAGGTCCATGATGATCCTTTCCATAGCTTTGCAGACCAAGCTAGTCAGGCTTATGGGGCGATAGTTTCCAGGATCCATTGAGGCACTACCTTTGTGGAGAGGGACCACTGTTGCTGTATGCCACTCTTTGGGTACATATCCTGTAGTAAGGCTGAGATTGAGCAGTAGTTTTATGTTTGGGTTTAGCTCTTCTTGGAGTTCATGTAGGACGCAGCCTGGGACACCATCTGGTCCCATTGATGCTGTGTTTTTTGCTTTGGAGAGGGCAGCTCTTACCTGAGCATCTGAGATGTCAGGGGGACAGCACTCTGCTGGGATAGATATTTGCCCTTTTGGTGGGGGGGGGGGGAGAAGTTTGCACTGAACCTGTCAGCTAGGATGTTTGCAATGTCTGTGGGTTTGGTGTATTTTTTGTCATTTTGGACTAATTCTGAGCATATCTGGGAATTCCCACCCAGGTTCCTAACATAGCTAAAGAAAGCCTTGTGATTATCCTTAGTGTCCTGTGCAATTTTTCTCTCGAAGCTGGCCTTAGACGATTTTATGAGTGCCCGTAGTTTTTTGCTAATACTGATCAGAGATGCCTTCCCTTTTTGGGATTTTGCTCTATCATGTAGTAGCTTCTTCCTTCTATTGTATAGTTTGTTTATGGCTGGGGTCCACCAGACAGGATGTCTGCCTTTGGAGGATTGGGTCTTGGTTTTATTTGGGATTGCATGATCCATGCATTCCTGAAGGTGTTTATAGAATGCATTTATAAAGGATTCTGTGGTCTGGGCCATATTTTCCACAGGCCTGGGGGCTTTGAAGGATTCCACTTCAGTTTTGAGGAGTGTGAAATTTGCTTTAGAGAAGTTTTTCACTGTAGTTTTCTGGGCAGGGGGTGGAGTCGGGATGTGAATACCCAGTGAGATTAGTTTATGGTCTGATCTTACCAGTGAGGGATACACTTCTGGTCTGGAGCATAGAGTCCTCATGTTGGTGATGATCAGGTCCAGTATGTTTTCCCCTCTTGTGGGAGTGGTAACAAGTTGTTCCATAGCATTTGAGTTTATAAATTCTAGGAACCTTTGGGCTAGGGTGTTGGAGCTAGAGTAATGCTCCCAGTCTATGCTTGGGTAGTTGAAGTCACCCAATATAATGGTGTTTGGAGAGACCTTCATATTTTCCAGTGTTCTCAGGAAGGCCGAGTGGGGTTCCTGGGTTTGGGAGGGTGGTCTGTAGCAGGCTATAAACTGGAAGGCAGTTTTACCCACTGTTAGTTGTACATGGATAGTCTCTGATGCTTTGTGCTGTGCCACCAACCTGGAGGTGTGGGTATCTTTGACGAATATTGATACTCCCCCTCCTTTTGTGGTTCAGTCCAAGTTTTGGGGCAGAAAAGCATGGTATGAGGTATAACCTGGTAGTGCTGGGGTGCTCTCAGGAGCCTTGAACCAGGTTTCTGTTACTGCACAGATATCGATGTTCTCCATGCTAAGGAGAGTTTCAAGTGCATACATCTTGAGGTTTAGACTTCTGGCATTGAGTAGCATTACTCTTAGTTTCTTATCCCTTGTGATACCTATTAAGGTGGGTTTGTCTTTTGAGCCTTGCCTAAAAAAGGCACTATGGGGGTAGCAAGAGCCTTTGCCAATATCCGAAAGCCCAGGGGTGACAGGTGCAAGCCGTCCCTAGCAAAGCATTGTGGCTTGTCAAGCATGTCATCCCAGGCTGACAGGCATTGGATCCCCTTTGAATGATACCAATACTTAAGCCAATTGTTGAAATTGATCATCTTGTCTTCATATTGTGGCATCATTCTTGGTGAGGGTAAGATGCTACTCAAGGTCAGGGTCACACCAGCCTGGGCTACATGCTCAGAGAGCTGCTCTATGTCTCTTTTCATGTAGTCCAGGGAGGTACATCTCAGGTCATTCACACCAGCATGGACAATGACTGAGTCATATGTATGTCATTTATGACAAGTTAAAACAGTAATGTTATTATACACAAGCCCATGTTATTAAACTGAGTGTCTATTGTCAATTTAATACTTTTTGCTCAGAATATGATTGTTACATTCTGTGGCATTTCAATTTCAGGCTTCTATTGTTTCTCTTGAACAACTTTGTCAGTTTGATGTCATGTATAATGCATTTGTTACCTTGGTAACTGCTTAAGTGTTATATATGGTCAAGATGGGTTGCAAAAACTACAATCCAAGCTAAAGCAATTATATGACTTGTTATGAATATTTACTTATATAAGAAAATCATCATGCTTCCCCTTGATGTTCAATGTAGTGTATATCATTTATGATAAGTTAAGACAGTAGTGTTATTATACACAAGCCCGGGTTATTAAAACCTGTCTTTAATATCTAAATTCAGCAGACTGCTTCATCTTAAATGACAATTATATATTTTATGTCTAGATTTACTAAAATCATACATTACATGACTATTGTGTTTTTTTTTTTTTTGTCTGTTGCTTAGTTATTTGAGAGACCACAAGCTGTAATGCTTATTCTTATTATTAGTTCCACAGATGGCAAGTATTGTTGAATGGAAAATATTTTAATAAGACAGTCAGAATCTGGACTCCCTCTCAGAAGGGGCTGAGGATGTGTAAAAGGTGACCTCTGTCTTAGATCAGAGACTTTGAATCTTGGAAATCCTTATTAAATGGTATACTTTTGGAAAAATAAGGCACATACTCCAGAGCAGCATATATCTTATCAGTGTTCTTGACACCCGGCAGCAGATTGTCAGGATGGCAACAAACTGCAGCAGGCACATCCTGGTATGAGGCCAAGACTGGTGGAAATAGTTCACAGAGTCTGATCAGGTCTGTGTCAAATCCAGGAAACACTTCTTGACCAAATAATTCTGTCAAATGAGGTATTAACCAATCATGTGCATTAGAGTGACTCCACAAATAATGCATCATAGACAGTACATTCAGGGAACTGAGATAACTTATTTACATGGTCTTCTAAATTAGGTCATGACAGTCTGGTGATTATTATTTTAGACAGCCAGAAGCTCTTTCCTTGGAAGTGGAGGAAGACAGCCCACAACTTTGTCCTTAGTTATTAGTGCACAAGGATGAAGGTCATATTCCCTGTCCCCTACTAATCTTATGCTCTGATAAACTGATGAGGAAGAGCGAGTATGATGAAGATAAGGAGAAATGTGTGCTGTATTGTTTGCTCCGTGACATATCTCGTCTGGTATAGACTGTGTGTCTGTAGTGATGTAAGTGCCAATATCATTTCAACATCTTACCTGCACTGCTTGTTCTAGTAGGTGTACTGGCAATGGCTGCAGCTCACACTAAGATGCTGGGTCCAGTAGACTGGTGATGTGTGTGATGTATGTATATAAGTGTGTGTGTATTTGTCTGTGTGTGGGCTGAGGCAATTTGAGGAGAGTAGACAGGGTCACACAGCTAATGATGGACTTTGCTGTTTTGCTCAATGCATTTTTGGCATATTGGATTAATGCACAACCCCAACACTAGGGCAGTTAATTGATTCTGGATCACTGCCTAAGTGAACATATTCTTACTCCTGCACCCGGGTTATTAAACTAATACAATATGACTGGCAGGGAGACTTGATTCTCTGCCACCAAATTAGGACTTCTAATCAAACCTAGATCACAGATTGTATGGAATATTGAACTGCCCCACCCACCACAGGGCTGCTAAGTAATAAAAGATCATTTTGCTCTTTAAGTTGACTCCCACCTCCTTGCCAGGGCTGTTAACTGATCTCAGATCAATGACTGTGTTGGATAATTATCTGCATTTAAACAAGGACTGCCGCTACGTGTTCTATAATCACTGGCTGTTTGGGTTGATTCTCTGTCCCAAACCAGGAAAGCTAACTGAGCACAGATCATTGGCACTATGAGTTCATTAGCTTCCCCATACCATGGTTTCTAAATTGATTCCATATATGTGGTAGTATGGGTTGGATTCCCCTACCACAATATCAAAGCTGCTAATCAATTCCAGCTCACTGGCAGTGGATATTGGTGAACCTTCCCCACACCAAGTTGTCAATTCATCCTAGGTCATTGGCTTTGTAGATTGACTCTCTGTCACCTCAACTGACCACAGATCTCTATTGAGTGGATTGATGCCCTGCCCCTCACTTGTGAAGTACCATTAACATCTTCATCATCATCATCATTATCAACAACAACAGCCACCTTTTTCCCATTTTCTACATGGGGTTGGGTTGCTGCATCCACTGTCACCATCTGTCTCTTTCAGTTCAGTGCCACTCTCTTTAACAGTCATGCCTGACTGTCATGGGTCTTCTGTTTGCTAGATGCCCTTGTTTCCTCTTGCCTGCTTCTTCTTTGTCCCAAATCTTCTCCACCAGTTTTTCTTTTCTTTTTCTGCACATATGCCCTAACCACTGTAATCCATTCTCTTTGAACTTCTCTACAATTATAACTACTTGGGCTTCTACTCTGACATTATAATTTCTTCATCTGTCTCACAGCATGCATTCCACCATCCTTCAAAGCACTTCAGCTCCATCACCTCTTGATTCCTCAACACGTCTTCCCTCACTGCTCAGGTTTCTGTAGCATACAGTAGTATCAGTCACATCACTGGTATGCAAACCTTATTTTTCAGCTTCTTTGGCATTCTTCTTTCATACACTAGATCTGACTCACTGTGTCATTTGGCTGCAGCTTCTCTGATTCTAGCTTTGACATCTTCTTTCAGACCTTCTTGCTTCTCAACTGCCCCTACCAGACACATGAATTTGTTATCTTGTTACACTGTATTCCCTTCTACTTCAAATCATAGTTTCAACTGATTTTGCCTATTTGTTGCCATTACAACTGTCCTATCTGTACACATT
Source organism: Protopterus annectens (assembly GCF_019279795.1). Classification (NCBI taxonomy): domain Eukaryota; kingdom Metazoa; phylum Chordata; order Ceratodontiformes; family Protopteridae; genus Protopterus; species Protopterus annectens. The sequence continues at coordinate 1,541,969,080 of NC_056731.1, read as the reverse complement.
TTCATTCCATGTGACTTCAGTTTTGCATTCCATTACCTTATCATTTGCAGAAGTTCTTGTTTAGAGGCTGCTGTAATGCCACATCATCTGCATATGGTGACTTTGTTCATATGTCCCATCCAATCTGTTTGTTAATGTAGTCCATCACCAGTGTAAACAGCAGTAGACTCAAAACTGAACTTTGATGCACAACCACTCCCACAGGGAACCTCTCTGTGAGTCTGAACACCGTTTATATTTGTGTCATTGGGTCTTTGTACATAACCTTTACAAATTCTACCAATGTTTCTGAAAATTTGAACCACAGCAGGACTGCACAAATCCTCTTAATTGGGAGCTTGCCATATGCTTTCTCCAAATCTAAGAAAGCCCAGGCAGACCCTTTCCTCATCTCTAATTTCCTCTCAAATATGTGTTTCACTGTAAACATCTGGCCAGTTGTGCTTCATCTTGAACTGAATCTAAACTGCTCATCTCCCATTTTACTTTCTACTATGTGTTCATTTATCAGTCACCCTCTCCAGTGGATTTGATAACTTGATATTGTCTGTAGTTGTGATTGTCCCATTGTTCTTGAACACTGCCACTAGAATGCTTGTACTCCCATCAAGTGGTATACACTGCTATGAGTACCGTGTGGAGACATTTCTCCAATAGCTTATCCTACATACTGATCATATATTTTGTGATGGCATCTAAGCCTGTTGTTTTCCCTGACCTCATTTTCCTTAGTGCTATTCTTACTTTCTCTAGACTGGGTTCCTCCTCTTCTTTGATAGGAAGCGTTGTCTGAGTAAGTGCAACCTCTGTGGAGTTTTCTTCATTCAGAAGCTAATGCAAGTGGCTTACATACAGGTGTTTACTGCACTAGAGGATAGTGGCTTAAGTGTGAGAATTTAATTTTGCAGTAAATTTCACCACAATATATTACACTAAGTGATCCAGCTGTGCACTTTTCATGTTTTTTATTCTCCCTTTCTTTATTTTGGTGCAACCATGCAGTTTGTGTATATAATTCTGGGAATGTAGGTTATTTGTACCCATGTCAGAGATTGCAATGCGGCTTGCCCCTATAAAAGTAATCTTTTCTGTGTTTTTAGTTTTTTTCAGCTAACAGTTTTTGATATTTAATTTTCAATAACTGATACACCAGAAAAAAGGGTTGTTGATTGATTATAGGTAAACCACTGGAAGAATGCCTTCCATTTGCCTTTGATGTCTTTTGGACTGGTAACCAGGTTGCTGCTGGCATCCCTTATGAAGAGTGTCTGATGACTATCTTCTTTACCTTTCTGCTTTACCTTGCAACCTGATATAATTTATTTGAGCTGTTTACTGATTCGGTTACCAGAAGCAGGCAGAGTGTCTCTGACGTCTTGTTCTTTACTAATGCAACTGCTCTCAGCCTTTGTGTTAGCTAACCGGTTTTCCTTCATATCTTGAATCATCTATTCCATCTCACACTTTTTCCTGCACTCTTTCTTTCTTTCAATGACTTCATGGACTTCTGCATTAAACTACAAGCTTTCCTTATGTACCTTATTCTCATACCTTGCAAAGCCACATATCTGTTTTATACTCCTCACGCATGATGTTTTGAGGTGATGACATTCTTCTTCAACTCTTCCTGTTTCATCATCTTCCTGAGGTGCTACAGCCCTGAATATTTCCTTGAACTCTTGTCAGTTGTTCAGTCATCTTCCAGGTCTTTAGTCAAGCCTCTGTTGAATCTTAGAACCTTCTCTGACTGTTGCCTACAGATGATTATGACAAACAGTGGTTTATGCTGTGGGATGACTGTTTCTCTGGGGAATAGCTCCATAATCTCGGATTCTATCCCAGTACTCTTTCCTTACTAGAAGGAAGTCTACTTGAGTTTCATGTTGACCAGTCAAGTATGTGATCTTGTATGTATGTAATCCTTTTAATTGTATCTCTTGCGGAACCATGTCTTGACCTCCAGTAAGCATTTCACAGGCAGGAGACTTTTCCTCCTATTCCACCCATGTGGACACAAGCAGTCCTCATATTCTTTGCTATCTAACCTGATATGTGCATTCAGATTCCTCTATTAACAGCACCAACTCATGTTGCCCTGCTTTATCTATTAGATCCTGCAGCACACTCTTCCTCACTAACATAACCTTGTTCTGAGGCATAGGCTAAGATTACGAATAGTGTCCTGTCTTCACACCACGGTCTGATTGCAATGAGTCTGTCACTAACTCTAATGACATCCCTTACTGTCTTCTGAAGCTTCACCCTCACCACAATTCCCACATCATTTCTAGTCTGCCCACCCCTTGAGTAGTAGACTCTGAATCCCAAGCCAAGTACCTTTGCTGCATTGCTCTGCCATCTTGATCCAGGGATATTGGTCATTTTGGCACATGCACACTGGTCATCAAGGTCACATAGACTGTTGTAATGTACCCCTGGCATAGATCAGAGTAGTCAGGGTCCTCAACATTCATTACTGACAAATATCCATGCCCATTTTACTGATATTAGTCAATGTGACCAAATCACTTAGAGACAATTTTAACACTATTGAGTGGCTACCCCTGACACAGTATGTAATTGTGACCATGTTTTCCTGTCTAGAGGATACTGTTAACCACATCTGATGCCCAAAACAGTTGGTCTATACAACTGCTTCTGTAATAGGCTGCTGCCTACAAACTAATTATTGGGAGAGTTGAGAGGAACCCCACAGAGGCACAAGGAGACTATGCGAACTCCAGATAGAAGCTAGAGGTTAAAATCAAACCTTCTACCATGTGCACAGGAAACAAAGACTTTAATTATTATGTCAACTGTGCTCTTGTGTCACTAGAGTTTCTAAATGATCCTACATCTCTGGCAGTGGGTGTACAGATACCATGCCTCCACATTGACACAGATAACTGATCTCTAATCACTAAATGTATGAGTTCAAGCTCTGTTCCACAGCAGGACTGCTAATGTGGCTCATATCACAATCTGTGTAGATTCATGTCCTGGTAGATATCAGGGCTCTTAATCTTAGGTGACTATGTGAGTTGCTGTCCTGCCATGTCCCCACACCAGTGGGAGGGGGCAGCTGTTAGTCTTGATTTTATGTGTTTGTTTATAAAATAGATTATGTCTTATCAGTTCAATTCCTCTGAAGCCCTGCATAGTATCTGCCTGTCTGTTATAAGTGAATCATCCCAACAACAAAGAGTACCTGATCTTATTTTACTAGATTTGCATGTATATCATCTTCTACAAGGAAACATGTGTATCTCCTCATGCTATTTACAGCCAGTAGCATAGATAGGGTGGGGTTAGATGGGCAATTGTCCCAAGAGCAAAGTGTTGGGGAGAGTGATCAGCTGATAAGGATCTTTCTTTAATACAGTTCCATTTGCTGTCAAACCTGAACATTGTAGTGCTCCATGTGTGGTCTAAACTGTAGTAACTGTTTGCTGCACTACAGTAAACAGGTTGCTACAGTTCAGAAAACAATCTGTTTTTATTTAAGTAAAACCTGAGTGCTGTAGCATTCTGTGTAGGCAAGGTATAAACTGTAGCAACTATTTGCTCCAGTTGAAAAAGGAGAAATTTTCTTTTTTTTAATTAAAGCATGAGTGCAATAGCACCCTGTGCTGGCAAGGTGTGTTAAAGGAGGGTTGGGACAAAAATAGGACCTGAATGGCTGGATAAGGGGGGGGGGTATGTATCTTGTAACATGGAGTTAGTGTGCCTGCAGAAGGAACATCTGATTTTCTTTTTTTCTTTTTTTTTTTGCCCTTGATTGCAAGGTAGGGTGGTATAGATCTAACTGTAATAAGCTGATCATTTATCAATCGAGTTATTACAGTGAATGAAGTTTTGTTTTTATTTTTGCTCTGCACCTTTTTAGGAGGGGGTGCTGGTTGAAATAGCTATGCTTCTGTTTAGAGCACAGATGAAAAAGGCAAATAGACTGTTAGGCATACACATGGCAATCAGCAGTTATTCTCTGGGTCATGAATTCAAAGACGGAACAGCTTTGAATTTGGTGTCTGAGGTATATTCAGCCTAAAAATGAAAGACTGTAGAAAGTAATTAAGTCAGAAGATACTATTTGACTATACTTTTTCATATGACTGATCTTCAGTTTTTAATGTGCTGAAATTTTGTGTACAACAATTAACTGCAGAATGTTTTACCAACAAATGTCTTAATCTGTGACAGTTGTCGGGGGACAACATTTAATTTGTTTCACTGCAGTAGTTCCAGTGTATTGTTTTCTCTCTTGCTAGAGTTAAACACAACTGAAATGATATGACCTTTGTGATAAAAAGAAAAATAAAGGTGGGAAGTCAGAGGTAGTTTCAGACAGATATCAGTCTTTATTGTTTATTGAATCCACTCGGTACAGATGAGTACTTTCATCTCCAAAAAGAAATGTTTCAGATACATGTTACAGTAACTACAGTCTTTAAATATGCTGTGATGCCCCACTTCTAGGTCAGTAATCAAAGAGCTTGAATCCTCACCACTGACACTGGAGAGGGACATTCACATGGAAGAAAAATGGATACACACAGTATTTCCAGATGCAACTCACTGCACCAAGTACAATTTCCCTTAAGAGCACACAGGGAACAAACTCAGTCTGGGGACTGAGTTTCCCTTTCTCTACCCAGGCCCCCAGTAAGACTCCCCAATGGCACAGATGTAGAGTTGAGTTCTCAGCTGAGTGTCCCAGGCCAAGTCCTCCACTTCCCTCTCTGTGATACCAGTAGTCTGTGTCCCTGCTCCAAGTAGCTGACACACATACTCTTTGAGGTTTGATTTTCACAGACACACATGCACACACACACAAACACACACACACACACACACATGCGCATGTGCGTGTACACACACACACACACACACACACACACACACACACATATGCGCGCACATGGGTGCTCACACACACACACACAGACACACACACACACACACACACACACACACACACACACACACACACACACACACACACACACACACACACACACACACACCTTGGAAAGGCTGGCACAGATTTACCAGCTTTGCCCTCTGCCCATACTATAAGGTAGATACTGCCACCAGGACACTCCAAAGCCAGCTACTCTAAGGCTCTTAACAGGGTACCCAATTATACTGAGTAAAATTAATACTAATACAAATGGTAGTGCTTGACCAATAGTGTTTGACCAATGTAGTAAGGCTTTCAGGAGTAGCCACAGTGTCAACAAATAAATATAAGTGCTCTCAAAGGTTAAAAAATGATCTAAAGGACCAGCCACAATGAAAAGTTTAAATATATATAATAATAAATAATAAAATAACATGAAAATACTAAATAACTATTTACAATAAACTCCAGAGTTTCACTCTCGGGAAATATTAAAAATAACACAGATGGATAGATTCACACAGATACAGAAAAACTGTACTTAACTAATCTCACTATATTTTCCTGACTGATCTAAGTAATTACTATTCCCTGGTCACTTACTAAGCAAGGCAAGATGAAGAGGGTAAGAGGTCTTTCTTCTTGGTCAGGTTTCAGAAACAGACTGCTCAGAGACTTCTGTCTCATCTAGTATTAAAACATAATTTTGGTCCTGGATTACAGAATGACATCACATACATCTGGTAATCTGACTTAGGTTCCTATAATATCCCCTGTTTACTAGAAACTGAAGCAAAATCTTGAAGATATGTGCCATAATACACACACACATAGAGCTTTGCTAAGATCTGTTGCAGCTTCATAAAACAATTACAAACTTCCACCCTTCCAGAGTAGCAATTATTTTACCCCCAAGGACAATACAGAAGGCTTCCTAGTACAGACATTTTGTCTCTGGCTGCATTGAGACCCATGAGATGCAATCTTTATGGCCTACCAGGAAATTTAATTTCAGACTGTTCTTCAAATTTAGCTGGACTGAGATTAACCTCTTCTCTTCCAGTATCCTCTATTACAATACATTAATTTCAATAGTTATCATACAGTCTGACATACAGGTGTATTTCTTTTCTGTCCATCAGAACCCATTGTTGTAAATTTTTAACACAAGCAGCTTTACAAATACATTTTCAACACAAGCACCTGTACAAATCAGTTTGATAAACAAATGCCATATAATTCTTTACAAACCTCCAGATAGCTATGCTGGCACACATCCACTGCCCTACTTCTCCTGGCATAGCTGGCAATACCTTAACTTGTCACATCTCTCCTACCCCTTTGAAGACTCAAGCTAGTTTTTCAAGTGACCCTTGAGAAATGTGTCTTGAGGGACATGAGTCTCTCTGGGAACACAATAACCCATACTCTGTCTTGAGAACCCATCTGTATTGGCATTGCTGACCCCACTGCAGTGCTTCACTGTCATGGCATATGCCTGCAACCCTATGGTCCAGTTTATTAACTTGGCATTTTGCTGACTGGCTTGATATAGCCATAGATCCCCCTCAGCCTCCTCCTACCACTCACTATAAATATGCAGCACAAGAGCCTCCCTATCATGGTAAGGCTTCATCATGTTAAGATGGTACAAATTGTGCCCCTGCCTCCTGCCTTTCTACCATGTAGTTAATTTCACTGACCTTCCTTATCACTTGGAAGGGTCCCTCCCAAGCTGCCTGCAGCTTATTGTGTCTGACAGGACACAGGAATGAACACCCTAACCTGCTGTCCCACAGCATACTCTTGGGCTCAAATATTCCTCCCATACCAGACCTAGTTCTGCTACTGGGCTCTGTCAAGTTCTCCTGGGCCAACCCCATGAACTCTCTTAGCCTTGTACTGAGGTTTAGGACATATAACACAATAGACTCCTTGTAGGATTCACAACCTCCCACTCATCACAAATCAAATTTAAAGGCTCCCTCACCCTATGCCCATACAGCAACTCACATGGTGAAACACCTGTGGATTTCTGGGGTACCTTTCTGTATGCAAACAGCATATGGGGCAAATATTTGTTCCATTATCTCTTAGTGGTCTACAAATGCATGTAGCATGATCTTTAATGTAGAGCTTAACCTCTCCACAAGACCATTAGGCTGGGATGGTAGAGGGTGGTCTTTAAGTGCTTTACCACACAGTGCTCCCACAGACAAGCCAGCAGATCTGACATGAAATTGGCACTTCTGTCAGTCAGTATTTCTCTCAGGAAATACACCCTGCTGAAAATCTCTAACAAAGCACTTTCCACCTTCTCTGCCTTGATGGAGGACAGACCCACCACCACAGAGTATCTAGTTGCATAATTTACTAGAACCTGGATAAATGTCTTACCTGTGGAAATTGGGGCACTTAGAGGTCACACAATATCCATAGCTACCCTCTGAAATGGCTCCTCAATCGCAGGCAAAAGCATCAAGGGAGCTTTGACCTTGTCTCCTGTCTTTGTACCTTTTGGCACTACTCACAGTTCCTACAGTACCCTGTTACTTCCCTTGCAATCCCAGACCAATAAAAAGTCTGCATAATACATCTCTTGGTATGGTTTATGCCTGTATGACCTACAATAGAAATGTCATAGGCTATAGCTAGAAGTGCCAGATGGTAGGTTCTAGGGAGTACCAACTGCTGTACTACCTCATCCTCTAGCCCTCCCTCAGGGGTCCACTCTCTCTACAGTAACCCTTTGTTCCAGTATATAGACTCCTCTTTTCCTTGAGAATCAGGTGCCTCCTTAGCTACTGCCCTCAAGCCTCATAATGTAAGGTCTGAGAGCTGAATCTGTCTCAACTCTATCTTTGTGAATCTTCCCAGCTTCCTTTCCACAGGAAGTCTGGTAGCTTCTATCAGCCTGGGTACTGCCACTCACCTCAGCCCTTGCAGTCATTCTGTCCAAGAGAACATCAGTACCTACCAGCAGCTGTAGCTCACCTTCAGGCTTACTGCTACAAGGTAGCTATCTCCCTGAAATAGCCACCTCTCAAGCCCTGGCCTCAAGTGTGGAGTCTGTATGGGTCTCCCCCAGGCTACCAGACCCACATACCTGTCTCCAACCTGACTATGTGTAACTGCATGCACACAAGGTACTGCATTATTAAAATAATTCCCTATCAAGACTTCAGCAGGGATATCGTCAAACACACCTACTTGCTTGCTTGCTTCCTTTTCCAACCTCGCAGTCAAGGTGAACCCTGGACAAAGGCATTTGGAATGGGGTCCCTTCTAAAGCTCTGACTGGAGTGGACTGCCCAAGCAAGTACTGCTTCTCTTTAACCACTGCAGGCTTCACAATGGTTATGTCAAAGGCTGTGTTTATCTTAGCAGTGGTCTGTTTTCCATCCACTAAGATAAGATATAAACTCCGGTGATAATTTGGTACCCCTGTTGTCTCCAGACAGCCTACCACTGGCATACTGTTATTCCCACTTGCTGGGTTCCTCACTTTTTGCTCCCCACCTTGCTTCCATGAACATCTGTATGCTACATGGCTCCACTGGTTACATTTAAAACATCTAACCCTTGATTCTGGCTGTGTACCTGAACTAGTGGCTTCCACTGTTACTGGTGGACTCTGTTGGGTGATATAGGCTGCCCACCATGGGCTCCCTTATATCCATGTGCAGCACTGGATGTCCCCTTCTTATGTCCTGCTTACTAAGTAGAGATCCTTTTTTTCCCCAGAGTATCAACAGAGTTACGGCCCTGGTCTGCCAACCAGATTCTCATGTCCTTAGGCAAAGTGCTAAGGGCTTGTTCCCTCAGCAAAAGGTCTACCAGCCTTTCAAAAGTGGTGACCTGACATCCATTCACCCATCTATGAAAATAAATGCTTAGCTCAGCAATATAATCACATACAGTTTCATCTGACTTGCATCTGTGCTCACAAAACTTTTTTTCTGTAAGCTACAGGTGTTAACTTAAAGCATTCTAATAAACATTGTTTGACTTTATCATAATTTAAACAATCAGTATGAGACAATTTAGAAACAGCAGTTATAGCTTTACCATGGAGTAAGGGGGCCAGGAACCATACCCAGAACTCTCGGTCAACATTATTCTATTTACATACTCTTTCAAACATATGAATAAAACTATCAAAATTATCACCGTCTGTACACTGTGAAAGAAATGTTCTGCCCTTTGTTGATTCTGGGGTTCAGTTATTCCCTTCCCCCATTACCTCCATGACCCTGACGAGGAGTCAGCATCTCCATCTCATGTTGATGCTGCCTCTCATTTTCTTCAGCTTCCAAACACTGCAGTCTATCTGCCAAGTCTAATTCCATATGTTCTGCCATCAATTCAAGTCTCTAACTCCAGATGGATTTTTAAGTTTGAGGAAAATGTGAACTGCCCTGTTTCCAAGGGCTGCACATCTCCATTGACAGACAGTTGTCTTTCTGGTTGCTGGTCAATACTGTAACTGCAATTAAGGTTGAAATCATTTCCTCTTTGGTCAGGTTGGCATGCACCAGTCTTTTGGCTTTGCACTCCTTGGCCAACTGGTTCTTTGTCAGCTTGCCATAATCCTCTGCTTACATCTTTGCCTGCTTTCCTTGGCTAAACTAAATTAACAAAAAAATAAATAAAACTGTTGCGAAAATTAAACTCTGTATGTTTACCTTGTGGATGCTGAGAGTACACACACCTTGAGTGACAACTGTCTACAGGCTACAGAAGTTTAATTAATATCCACACCACTGCTCACTAATATGTGATGCCCCACTTCTGGGCCCGTAATCAAAAATCCTGAATCCTTACCACTGATAGTGGAGAGGGATGTTCACTTGCAAGAAAATGGATATACACAGTATTTCCAGATGCAGCTCTCTGCACCAATCACAATTTCCCTTAAGAGCACACAGTGAACACACTCAGTCCAGGGGCTGGGTCTCTGTCTCTCAATTGATGCCTCCTCTAAGACTCCCCACAGCTGTAGAGTTGAGTTTTCACCCAAATGTCCCTGGCCAAATCCTCCACCACACTCTCTGTGAAACCAGTGTTCTGTGCACCTGCTCTCAGTAGCTGATGCACACTCTTTGAGATTTGATTTTCACACACACACACACACACACACACACACACACACACACACACACACACACACACACACACACAGACACACACACACACACACACACACACACACACACACACACACACACACACACACACACACACACACACACACACACACACAGCTGGGAAAGGCTGGCATAGATTTATCAGCTACGCCCCTCTGCCCAGACTATAAGGTAGATACTGTCACCAAGAAACCCCAACACCAGCTATTCTAAGGCTTGTACAAGGGTAGCCACTTATACTCAGTAAAATTAATACTAATGCAAATGGTAGTATTTGACCAATGCAGCAAGGCTTTCAGGAGTGGTCACAGTGTCACCAAATAAATATAAGTACTTGCAAAGATTAAAATATTCTCTAAAGGACCAGCCACAATGAAAAGTTTAAATATATTTAATACTAAATAATAGAAGAACATGAAAATACTAAATATCTATTTACAGTAAGCACAAGAGTTTCAATCACAAGAAAGATTAAAAATAACACAGACAGATAGATTCACCCAGATACAGAAAAAGCAGTACTTAACTAATCTCACTATATGTTCCTGACTGATATAAAGAATTACTATCCCTGGTTACTTACTAAAGCAAGGCAAGGTAAAGTGAGTGAGGGGTCTTCCTTCTTGGTCAGGTTTCAAAAACAGACTGCTGTGAGACTTCTCTCTCATTTAGTATTAAAACGTCCTTTCAGTCACTGATTACAGATTGACATCACATACATCTGGTCATCTGGCTTTGGTTCCTATACTATCCCCCCTTTACTAGAAACTGAAGAATAATCTAGCACACGTGCCATAATACACACACACAGAGCTTTGCTATGATCTGTTGCAGATTCTGGAAGTTATAAAGCAATTTCAAACTTCCACCCTTGCAGAGTAGCAATAAGTTCACCCCAAGACCAATGTAGAAGGCTTCCCAGTACAGACAGTTTGTCTCTGGCTGCATTGAGACCTGTGAGATTCAGTCTTTATGACCTATCAGGTAATTTAATTTCAGACTATTTTTCAAAGTTAGCGGACTGAGATTAATCTCTTCTCTTCCAGTATTCTCTGTTACAATATATTAATTTCAATAGTTACCATACGGTCTGCCATGCAGGTGTATTTCTTTTCTGTCCAGCAGGATCTACTGTTGGCACATTTTTAACAGAAGCAGCTTTACAAATACATTTTCAACACAAGTACCTGTGCAAATTAGTTTGATATACAAATTATACATAATTCTTTACAAAACTCCAGCTAGCTATACTGGCATATGTTACACATCCACTTCCCTACTTCTCCTGGCACAGCTGGCAATACTTCACATTGTCACATATGTATTGCAGCAAAGAGCAGTCATGTGGTGGGGTAAGGGAGTTTGAACTAACCATGGCAGAAAATTCAGTTTATTACGAACTTCGGTGATATTAATTTATACAATTCTAGATTACTTTTTTGAATGGGAATGTGTTACTTCTGTAATCAAAATCCTAGGTTTACCCAGTTCATCTATATACAATAAAAAAAACACAAGTACTAAAAAATAGTATGGCATGCAAAAGGAAACCTTGTCTATTTACCTCTCCCCAAATTCCACCAATAATTTTTGTAAAATTGACTACAAGGTGTATGAGTCTGTTGAATCTTTTATCATTGTAATCGAAACGATATCCAAACACTATAGCACATATAACATTTCCACAGCACTTCTGAGTATTGTCTGAGGCTGAAAACAACATCTTGCAAGAATAAGAGAAATTAATCCATAAAACACTTATCACACTCTTATTGGATATACTTTAATTTAATCTGCATCTATGTCAAATGTTGCTGAGAATGTAAGTACTATAGCAGATTATGGAAGTGCTAGAACCACAAAAAAAAAAAATTGAAAATCTCATAAACTCATTAGCTATGTGTTGAGCACAAAATATAAATTTGCTGGAACAAAATATAAACACACGAATAATTATAATCACAACTACATTTTCGTATTATCCTTTTCTTTCATAAAATCATTCTTGTTTATAATACCAGAGTAACTTGCACATGTAGGGGAAATTAATGTGTTGGTATAGGGAATATTGTGAAGGGAGTATTGCATCCAGAAAGAGAAGACAGTTTTCTTCATGCAAAATGTATTGATAATAGTGAAATACATAAATGGAGTGTTAATAATGTAAACTTATAACGGGTTTATGCATGTGTGCAAACTGTTTTGGGGGAATGTATTAGCGGCTGACACTTTAGTTCCTGACCTGGGATGTGATATAGTGAGAGGAACAGATTCTTCCACTATTTGAAAAGTTATGGGAAAAGCAAGACAACACTCAGATACAAGAAAGTAGCCCACATGCTGAGTTACTACTAAATAAGTTAATAATATGAAGAATGAATAGTTACCCTGTACTACTTATATTCTGTAATTGAAGAAACATGTATCATGCATGAACTAAGTGGCAAGAATTACAATAACCAATAGACATTCAGAAGTTACCTAGGATAAAAAAAAGACATTTAGCAAAAATAGATCGACAATAACACTATAAAAACTTTAGTCAGTGTGTATGTACATCACTTATGCAGAGCAATATGAATTGGATCAAACAAGAAAGTGCTGAGGTTACATATTCTAATACCTGGACCAAAACTGAAACCATTAATTGGCAGCAAGAGTCATGAATTTAGAGTGTACTTGGAGAGCATTCATGTCTGTTTCTTTGTTGATTATGCATTTCAAGTATGCAAACCCACATAATACTTCAGTGCATGTAATATAAAGTGATTTTACTGGGCAAGATAAAAAGAATTTCCCATTCATCAGTTTGACTTCCTGGACACCTCTGTACTATTAAATTAGTGGCAAAGGCAGATAGCATGAGCATGCAAAAATCTGTAATCAAAGGACCTTTTTGAAAGAAAATGCAAGGATGCTAGCAAAGAATACTAAGAAACTCTGCACATAAGAAAATGTTCAAAATATTGAAGTACCAGGTTGTGTGTAGTATTCTCTATAAAGATATATATAAAACTAGTAAAACTACCTATTCTGTATACCCCCCCCCCAAAAAAAAAAAAAAGAAAACTAAAACTGAAGCAGAAAACCAGAATAGAAGGGATATCTGTTCTAGCCAAATGTATAAAGTTTCAGCAAGCCAAAATGCTTGCCATCTTTCTAAGTGACCAGGTAAGACTTTTGGTTTCAGTAATACAGATACAAGAACTAGGAAATTTAAAATTAGAAACTTGGTGATAGTTTTGGTGCTGTCAGCAAAAAAATATATAATATCTGTATTGAAAGTTTATATATAAGAACAAATCCACTAACACTAATAAACAAATAACTATATATAAAAAGTGTCTGAGCAACTTTTATTGTGTATATATATATATATATATATATATATATATATATATATATATATATATATATATATATATATATATATATATATATGTATATATATATGTATATATATATATATATATATATATATATATATATATATATATACATACATACATACATATATATATATATATATATATATATATATATATATATATATATATATATTACTAGTATTCATTAAACATCCAACTCAGTAATCCATTTTAGCTCTCTCAATTCCAGTTTATTTTTCATGTCACCCAGCCTTGAATCTTGAAAAATACATTCAATAACTTTGAATTGGAAATTATGTATTCCTGCTGTACAGACAGCATGTTTGGCCAGAGCACTTCTATCTGGTTCATTATTTCTCATGGCAACCAAATGCTCTCTGACCCTCTCTCTCGGTGACCAAGTGGTCATGCCAACATAGAAGGAAGGGCAAGTTCAACACATGCCAGGTATACTAAATTCCTTATTTTACAGTTTGCCTTAACTCTGAATTCATGCTTCCTATTTCTTATAGGATGTACGCAGCTACTGTTGTCACTCAAAACATCACAGACACTGCATTGCCCACATTTATTAAGAACATAAATCATCTCCTTGGACTTTTTGCTTTACAAAGTAACCTTTTGAGATTATTTTTATTTTTATAATAATACCTTGGCCTCTGGCCTACAATCCTAGCTATCTCATGGTCCGATTGCAGAATGGACCAGTTTTTGTTAATCACATTTTGTACTTTTCTAACATTCACAGCATATTCTAAGTAAATGGGTCAATTTTTAGCTGTATAATTTTCTTTCAGCTGTTGGGAAGAAGTATCATGGGTATTGTTGATATATGGTTATGCCCTACCCTTCCTCATGGATTTAACTTGCTGAATCCCAGTATCTACCTCACTTCTCAAATATTTCCTCTGTAACAATTCATTTCTGAAAGTTCCTATATCCTGTTCAAAATGTTCCTCTTCCATATCTAACCTAGATATACACATGACCCGACCTTTTATGGTATTCCTATAGATATAGGTAGGATGCATACTGTCTCTACTCAGGACATTATTTTTTCTACATTCTTTTCTAAATAATCTGGAAGATAACTTCCCATTAATGTCCTTCAATATAGTCACATCCAAAAAAGATATTTCAGTCGAGGAGACAGAATGAGTGAACCTCAAAAAATCAGTAGTGGCATCCAGAAACATAAAAAATTCCCCTAACTCCCTTTCTGTGCCCTCCCCCCCACACCAAAATGAGGTTATCAAGGGATTTAGTATACCTGGCTGTGTGTTCAGCTTGCCCTTCCTTCTATGTTGGCATGACCACTCGGTCACTGAGAGAGAGGGTCAGAGAGCATTTGGCTGCCATCAGAAATAATGAACCAGATAGAAGTGCTCTAGCCAAACATGCTATCTGTGCAGGAAGACTACATAATTTCCAATTCAAAGTTATTGAATGTATTTTTCAAGATTCAAGGCTGGGTGACATGAAAAATAAACTGGAATTGAGAGAGCTAAAATGGATTATTGAGTTGGATGTTTAATGAATACTAGTAATACATATATATATATATATATATATATATATATATATATATATATATATATATGTATGTATGTATATATATATATATATATATATATATATATATATATATATATATATATATATATATATATATATATATATATATATATATATATATACATATATATATATATACATATATATATATATATATATACATACAATAAAAGTTCAAAGGAGTAGGTCAGCAACAGTTATATCTAACCCATTATATGTTTTCATCCCCATTTCTGATGATTTGTTTATGGGTTATTATGAATTTAACTATATATTTGATGATACCAGGAATACATTTTTAGATGTGAAGGTGGTTCTTTGAAGATAGATGGCTCATTTGGAAGGGCAAACACACACACACACACACACACACACACACACACACACACACACACACACACACACACACACACACATATATATATTTTATTACTGTCCACTTAAATAAGCTTGCACTACATTTATTAACACAGTCTGTACATGTTTGTCTACTAGGTAAATCGCTCACTTTCATGAGCATATAAATAATTAAACATAATACAGGAAATGTGGTACATCATAACAAATGTATAATTTTAATTAACATTTTATATAGAAATATCATTAAACAATATGTTAAAAACACTACCTGGGATTCATTATACTCCATATAGGCTTCACGTGAACCCTACACTAAGTTTATATGTGTGTGCTATGAGCAGCAGCGCTCATTGCATATTCATCTCCCCATCGTGTTTAAGCATAAATAAGTGAGGTTTTGACCATGTAACTGAACATGGATAGCAATCCTGTTTAAATCAGAGCACTGAAGTCTCACAGTTTAACAGCACTTACATTGAAAATGCTGTTCATCGACCTGTTCATAGTGAGATCACAGTACAGTGAAGATCGGAAAATTTTCCCTTTCCTTACTGTAGTGCAATCTCAGAGTTGGTATATATAACTAGTGTGGGGTGTGGGGGTACAGCCCCCCACAAGAGTGAATTTGATGAATGGCATCTTTTATGGTACGTTTGGTTAACAGACTTTTCGATTATATAATATAGACCTACGGTTTTGTGTGGAATCCCATATTGATCACCAAGGCGTAACAGATACCTGTCAATCTCTTAGTTCAAGACATTTGGACATACTAGGCCAACATAATGAGGGGACAATGACTCAGAAATAAGGACATATTTGACATACTTGCTCCTCAGAAATATGCTAGAATAGCCAGGGATTTGTGTTAAGATACACATTCTGAAGGATTTGAAGTCTGAAACTCAAATGTATTAATTATTGAGTCACATCAGTCCAGAGATCATCCCAGTAATATGGTAGAAAACCACAAATGTTATAAGGAACACAGCAAAAGATATAAAGGCAAAAATCAGGGCATTCTATGAAAATCTTGACAGTTGAGAAGTATGATTGTTAAGTATATGGTCCAAACACAATACAGGACAGTGTATCTACAGTGCAGATTATTGTTAAATCCCATTCCTGGCATTCTGTATTGAAGTTGTGTAAATGATCCGTAAGGGTTCATGGGCTGCCATATAAAATAAACACTCAGGGGAAGTGTGTGTATTGAATAGGCACTCACAGATGAATTGCAGGAATGAACACAGGGAGAGAGGACAGGTTAAATGAACTAATGTACAGCAGATGAGGGCATGTCAATGGAAGATGGTTGTAGCAGCAACACCGATTACATATCAATATGGTACATTATGGACTGCAAAGTGATATTGTGTATTATGTGACTGTCACACAAGGTGATATAACAATGAGGAGGATGTCTGTGTGAGATAAGCATTCTTACATGAACAATGCAGAGAACATCAGACATACCTCTCAAACTCTTAGTGCAAGAAATCTGGACAGAGCCCAACAAAATGGGGGGACAAAGGTCCAAAAATAAGGACATATTTTAAATATTGCTCTTACAACCTTAGAAAGTTGCTAGAGTAACAGGGTTTGTTTTACATACATTTCGAAGGATCTGAAATCTGAAACTCAAATGTATGTCATTATTTAGTGACTTCAGTCCTCAGATCATCCCATTGATTGGCCAGAAAACCTCAACTGTTTTGAGGAGCAGACCAAAAATATGAGCCAAAAATCTGTACATTCTGCGAAAATCTGGACATTTGAGAGGTATGCTATCAGGAATGTTATATACAATTGGGATAAGATACATTTTGTGAAGCTGTGCAAACTGATTTACCTGAATATGAGTGTAACCTCAGCAGAGATCTACAGCAATTGTGACACAGGTAAAGGCTCATGGACAACATTAGAAGAAGCATGCAGAATCATGGACAATATCAGAATAATACCACCAGTAATCCCACGTCTCTTTCATATGTGATTTATAGTAATCACAGAGGCTTCTGCACAGACATACTTGTACAACTATTATGACATATCTGCACTCTGTGAGGGTAATCATGCACACTGTCCTTACACTGTAACATCTGCTGGAGGTGTTAGGAGGGACACTGTTATACATGTATGTGACATTATGATCAATATAGGCTAGCTGACTAGTGTGACATTATAATCAATGCAGGCTAGTTGACTGGTGTGCATGGCATATATCTATCGATCTATCTATCTATTTCAACACACACACGCGTGCACGCGCACGCACACACACACACACACAGGCACACGCACACACACACACACACACACACACACACACACACACACACACACACACACACACACACACACACTCTCACACAGATATAAATATCTGTATCTGTATATATGTATATATATATATATATATATATATATATATATATATATATATATATATATAAACACTGTCACAAATGTTACCTGTGCCATTAATGTGGTCAAACAGCTATGTATGTAATGTGTTCATCACCAGAACAGATATCACACATGCATCTGGTGTAAAACCTTGATGGGGTTTCTGCATCATCAGACAGGAATGTTTATAAGGAATACCTAGGTATGGCCAATAAGATGTGTAACAGCTCACTTTAATAAGGTGGTACACTTCAGTTACACATCACAGGAAGATGTGTAGTGAGGTACATGAGTAAATGTGCATTGTACTAAGTTATTGGTGTTATGAAGAGTGTGAACTATGATGTGTAATGTCCACATTATACTTGGGTTCTGTGTTTGTTTTCCTGATGTAACACATCTCCCCATCTTTTGTGTCATTGCAAGTGTTGTCATGGCTGTGGCAGCAATCTTTGGTGTGTGTTAATACTGTCTGTATTACTATAACATCACAGTTGGAGTCAATGAATGCCCGCAATCTGTAGTCTTTCAGACAGATGTTTGGACACAGGATGTGTATGTCATTTGTGATGATTGTGACTTAAGTAATGGACAGGAAAGGACCTAGCAGATAGCCCTGATCACTTAACTCAAGATATACTTCACACGTTTCAACATATTTCCATGCTATGTATGTGATACAGTGATCTACCCACTTAGTGATATAGGTGTTTATGGCCACATCTGACAGTGCTGAGTGAATACTTTGGTGTGTATTTATATCAAACATCTAACAGATCTAACAGACATGATGTAGCATTACAACACACACAGGTCCGTTGCACCCAGCTGGGATATTACAAGTGCCCATTTAGTATAAGGTCCATGATGACATGTTGGTCTACGTCACAGATGAGGAGAGTCAGGATGTGTCTATACATGCATGCATCGAGTGCTTTCCACCCCCAACTCATATGGATGCATGTTGATGTACACCCTTTTACAGGAACATAGTCTCTGTGGAGGGTGTGTTGAAGTGTGTATTCAACCAAGTCAGGAAGGTGTATGTGCTGAGTCACATGATAGGTGATCTGTGATGTTGTCACAGCTCATTGATTCTGTGTGACAGGTATGGATGAAGGTAAGAGTGCATACTGACTATCCTGATCTGGTCTAGGGTTTGGATGCAATCCATCATGCAGGTATAATTGAGAAACTCACCTAGCTGGGGATTAACCTTATGTAACTAGATGGGTAACCAATTGTCTCAATGACAGAACACGTACTGTGAAAGTTGGTGAATCAACCTGCACCAGTAGAGCTGTCACCTTTGGCATACTCCAGGGATCTGTGCTTGGCCCTTTACTGTTTGGGCTCTATTTCTTGACAGATCAGGCTAAAGAATATTTCCTTTGACTTACCGTTTTTGCTGATTCTTGCATACTGGGTGTAATTGTTGTGTCCACCTATGATGATAACATACTACAGGAAGGACTAACACAGACAAATGATTGTTGACAAAGCCACATGGTCTACAAATAAATGCAAACACATGTCTTTATTTTGTCCTTCTACAAAGTGGAATTCACTGTTAATTACAGCATTGACAACAGTCCCACTATGCAAAAACCCAGTGACACAAGCAGTGGGAACACACATAGATAGCCATCTGAACTTCGACTAACAAGTGTCCACACTGTTGTTAAATGTTTCCGTTGTGCACATCATAAGTCATGCTATAGTATTCGGATCTGAGGATTATATTACAGCACTGTACTCGAACCGCATCAGAACACTAATAGAGTATAATGCTCTCTTATGCATGTACCTCATCAAGCACATGCAGCAGTTAGAGAGACCACAGGTGTTTCTCACCAAGAAAACACAGTGGCTACAAACCATACCATGACATATGTGAATAGACTGAAAGCCATGTTACTGTAATTTGGATTGAAAAAGGATGAGATGACTTCTGCCTGGCCTCCAGATCAGTCTCTGACCCTGCCCTGGTGGGAATACTGCACATTCATAAATCATATATAGCTGATGACATCAGCAATGTGTGGTATGGAGAATATGGTAATAACAGTGTCTCACATGCTAGTGCAAAAGGCTCTCTCTAATGTCAAGCAAGAGCACAAATACACACACACACATCCTCCCCAGTTGACAGCAGTGAGGACAGAACACCTCCCTATCTAAGTGCCCAGTCTACAGAAATCTGTATTTAAGGCAAGCATCACTGTTCAAGTCTGACTTGAAGTGTCTCAGACAACACTTTATAGCTGATGACATCACCAGTGTCTGGTGAGGAGAATATGGCAATAACAGTGCCCCACATCCTAGTGTAAAAGACTCTCTGCAATGTCAGGCAAGAACACAAACACACACACACACAAACACAAACACACACACACACACACACACAAACACAAACACACACACACACACACACACTTGACTTCAGTGAGAATAGAACCCCTACCTAAGCACACAGACTACAGAACTCTGTATTTAGGGAAAACACCAGAGCTCAAATGTGACTTGGAGTGTCTCAAACAAAACTTTACAGCTGATGACATCAGCAGTATCTGGTGAGGAGAATATGCTAATAGCAATGTCCCACATGCTAATGTAAAAGACACTCTGTAATGTCAGGCAAGAGCACAAATACACATACACACACACACACACACACACACACACACACACACACACACACACACACACGCATGACTGCAGTGAGAATAGAACCTCTAAGTACACAGATTACAGAACTCAGTACTTTACGCATGTGCCATGGCACAAGTCTGACATTTACAAGACTGCAGGTCAACTTATAGAGGATGATATCAGCGGGGCATGTTGGAGAAAATATGTTCAGTGGCCTGCATGAAGTGGATGTGTAGGCATGTGCAAGTATCAAAAAGCTGTCAATCCATGAGATTGAAGTTGTAACTGTAGGATACACACTTCTGCTCTTTGGGTTAGACGCACAGACATACACACACTTGACTGCAGTGAGGACAGTACCATTACCTATCTAAGTACACAGACTAGAGAACTCAATACTTTACGCAAGTGCCACAGAACAAGTTTGACTTTTACATGACTGTAGTTCAACTTATAGTGGATGAGATCAGCAGGGCATGTTGGAGAGAAGATGTTGCAAGGCCTGCATAGGTTCCTAGCTTTATAGGTTCATAGAAGGTTACTAGACTAATAGCCCTAGGGTATTTACAAGCTTAGCCATGTAAAAACAAAATTACCCTTATTGAGCACAGTTAGATGGTCATTGTTAGCAGAGAGATTTTGTGATCAGTACTGACTGGCTCTGTCCATGAGGGACATTGTTGCCACTCCAGGGGTGAATTTACAATCACCCATCCAGTTGTCAAGGTTGAGCTTGAATAGGGTCACTGAGGAGTACTGCTTCACATGCAGTGGGAGCCTATTACAGAAGAGTGGCAATAGCTGGGGGAAATATCTTTCTTCCCAGCATGCTCTGTTTATGTCGCAGGCTAGGTTGAGATCCCTGAAGTTAGTTATTCTTGTCCCATTTGATTTGCAGATGATTTGCAGATGTCCAGCATTTTCCAAAAGGACAGGATCTGAGACTGTGCATGCATAGGTCACCTTTCAGCAGCCTGCATGATACTGAGTAAAGTGACAGGTCTTTCAGTCATTCCATATTTGTCAAGTCCCTAGATTCTCCCAGAAACAAACCTCTGTGTTTTCTCCAGTTGCTGCAGGTGTCTGATGAGGTACAGACAGAAGGGAGCATTGTACTCAACTAGAGGTCTAAAGGGTAGAGTACAGCAAAGCTATGACCTCCCTGGTCTTGGATGTGATTGCCTTATTTATGAGATGCACAATGTAGAATGTGTATCTCACCATGATGAACACATAGTGACTGAAATGTAGACTGCTATCAACATGTGTTCCCAAATCTCGCAACACTGTGTTTGAGCTTAGAGAGGTGCAATGTAAATCATAATTAGCAAGAGCACTTCATTGCCAAAGGGGATAATGAGGCCTTT
This sequence comes from Protopterus annectens, assembly GCF_019279795.1. Taxonomy (NCBI): domain Eukaryota; kingdom Metazoa; phylum Chordata; order Ceratodontiformes; family Protopteridae; genus Protopterus; species Protopterus annectens. Next base: position 1,541,947,281 of record NC_056731.1, on the reverse strand, counting down.
TTTGCTATAAAGTTCAGTCCATGACTTTGGCTCCAATCATTTGCCTGTGTCAGCCCCTTCTGTAATATGATAACATAGTTGGGGGACTCTATATGATTGTGTCCAGTTAACAGCCATCTGCAAACTTGGTAAGCCACAGGCCATCTACCTTTCCCTGGAATTCAGAGAAATACTTTCCAAACAGTTGAGGCCCCAGCCCAGATTCTTGTGGTATTCCACTGGTAAGTGATCTAGTGGTGGAGGTGCAGTCCCCAACTTTGATAGTGTGTGTTGGGTTGGTAAGCCAGTTTGCTATCCATCTAGTAATGTATGTGTTAATCCCCAGATGGGAGAGTTCCTCTAAGATACCTGAATGATGGATAGTGTCAAACGCCTTGGATAAATCAACATAGTGGTATGTCCTGTTATTTATTTATTTATTGGCATTTGTTTACTGTGAAAGTTCACTGGGCCAAAAGGGCCCATTTTCAATGGAGGCTCAGGGAGAAAAGCACCACAAGGCAGTTAGTATAAAAGTACATAGAACTCAAAACAGTTAGCAAAATACAGGCAGTAATATACAGAAACAGACAATATTATACATGATAGAACAGAAGGCATATAAACATACAATAATTAGTGATTATTAAAGTTTAAAGACACATTATTTAAGTAATCATATATGTGTTGATGTCTTTTACATTTAGAGATTAAAATAGAGATGAAAGCTGTCATATGGAGATATTTGCAAGATTGTGAAGGAGTATCAGCTAGTGCAATAGTGCAGGGAAGTATGAAATCGTTTACTTTACTTGATGAAAAGTCATAAAGAACAGTGAGGAATAAACAGATAGTAAGGCATAGCTAAATAACATATTAGTGTTTAAAATGGGGATAAAGGGACATCTGAGAGGGAAGGATGTAATTTAATGTGAGTATGACTGTAGGTGTGGGTAATCAGGTTATAGATGGATGTGAGTTATCCTTCATCCAGGTCTTTGGGGTCATTATCAAAGAAGTCCACTGCTTTTAATAAGCAAAATCTACCCTTGACAAAACCAAAATGTGTCAGGTCAAGTGTGCTGAAGGTCACGTATGTCTCTGTGGATAAGGTCCATGCTGATCCCTTCCCTAGCCTTACAGATAAGGCTTTTTGGACTTATGAGTCAATAGTTACAGTTGTGCATGTTAACAAATTGATTTGCATTGCATATCAGACAACATTTGATAATTTCTGTAGTGTAGGTTATATATGTGTGAAAAAGTACTGAGATCCCAGGGATACAGTGTTTGGGGGGAGGCAACACATGCCTGTATTGTAAATATGTAACATATTGTTAGATAGGGCTTTCATTTTGTTATGTTTCCATGTATAATTTGATGTCATAGACAGGAAATGGACAGGAACAAGCAGTAATACATATTTACTTTTCCATAGAGTACTGAGCAGCTGATTTGCGAGATGGACGGCAAAGTATTTACACATGTGGGATATACTTTCCCTGTCTGAGCATAGCTAAGCAGTGCACAAATGCAAGCTGCATTGCTAAAGTCTGACAGTTAATACTGAGTCTACGAAACACATCTGTTGCTTAACTGACTCTGTGGCAGCAGGTGTAAATCCATGGCACATTTATTTTTGAGCCTGGATGACACTGGCTTCTAATCCAGGTGTATGTAAGACTTTTAAATACATTTAAATAATCAATGATAATGCAGTGTCATCAATTCTTTATAGTACACATGTTGCTGTGTATTGGCATAAATGAGGTTTTGCAGAAACAACCACAGCCTTGTACCACTGCTGAATGTAGCTTGGCATTGCTGAGCGAAGCAAAACTCTGTGCAAACACAGGCCAAAAAGTGAATGGATCCATTGCTTTTTCTTCTACTTATGTGTGTTGTGTGTGATTCTATTTTTTGACCAGATTATAGGCATTTAAATGGGGTAGAGAGGAAAGAGGAGAAATGGGGAGGAAGCAGGGGGGAAAACAAAGGGACAGCACTACTGGAACGTGCAGGAGGAAGGTAGGAAAGAACCATATCTATCCATTTCTTCAACAGTAATCATATGTGCAGAATATTAGCTGAATTTAGGCTGTCACCTCCAGAGAGATGGGTGACAACAATGTTATCATGTTGTTGGCTCTACCAGATGTGCTGTGCATTGGTGCTGGAGCCGGTGAAGTAGGGTCAGACTGGTCCACTGGGGCTGGCCTACTATGCTGTGCTGTGTAGCATTTAGTTATATGGTACACATTGATGACATAGAGACATTTTGATGACACATAACAGAAAATGAAAAAAGAGAGATAATGGTTGGGTTGAGAGAAAAAGAGATAAAATTAGTACCATCATATATGATATACAATGCACTAACACAATTGTATAACTCTTTTATCTGAAGTATTACATTTAAGCATACGTTCTAACAGATAAACCCTGTATTACAGACTGCTGAAAGTAATCTTTTAAGTGTGCATATATTGCACATAGCTGTGTTCCAATTATACAGATTATAGCTTACAGCAGGACATTTGTGCCACTGGTATAGTTTTAATTTAATGTAAATATTATTGAAGAAAGAACAGTATTGTATAGTTGGGAATCATGGCATTTGAACCCACAACCTCTGACTAGAGTCTAATATTGGACTCTTACAATTGGTCTGTGCTACAGACTAATAAATGCATACTTGCTTTTACAGTTGAGATATGCATGGTCAATTTGATGTAAAAGACAAAAAAAAAAAAAACGATCTAAGTTACAATAACACTTCTCTTCTGCTGCATACATACCACTTGCTTCCCTCAGTCTCTCCAGTCGAGCAACATGAGCCTGTCAATTGAACTCACATTAGTTGGGAGCTGGGGAAAGAACAGAAAAAAACAGAAGAACATTATGTGGGTCTGTATTACTATATCGAAAGATATTTCTGTCAAACACCTCTCCATCGACACAAAACTGTCAAAAGTCACTTCAAAGAATCGTGAAATTTTTCCCAGGGTAAAGAAGTAGTTGGCCAGCTCCATAACTTTGCCCTTTTCCATATATACATATATATATATATATATATATATATATATATATATATATATGTAGTTAGGCAGAGTGGAGGTGCAGTTCCTCACATTGGGGAACTTGGGTGGGTTTGATTTAGTGTGGTGTGTGTGCTGTTGCGATATGAGGCAATTATTTTACTGCCCTGGGAAAAATTCCACAATTCGTGGAAGTGAATTTCGATGGTTTTGTATTGATGGAGAGGTGTTTGATGGAAATGTCTTTCAATGAAATAATATAGACCCCATTATGCATACCAGTCTTTCCAATATGAAGCTTTCTAATTCTTAAAAGTACTCTCTTATTGTCATACTTACACAGGTGTGGGATGTCTGCACTCTCAAACTCATGTAACCAACAGTTCAAAGTATCTCTTTTTCTCCTGTGCAGGTTATTGAAATGATGCTTACATTTCTCTCCAGTGCATGGGATACCAGTGGCACTGGATACAGTTTGGGCCAAACTACTCCACGCCTCAGACTTGTACTGGGAGCTAGAATAGTCTCCCTGCAGAAGCTTTTGGCTGTGGTGCTTTACCAGGAGTCCAGTAAAAATCCTGTACTCCTGGACACCCCACCTCTGTGCCATAAACTTGGAACCTTCCTCTGCAATGACAGCCATGTCTACCAGCTGAATTAGAGCAATGGAAACTGTTGCTTTCCTGAAAATTTCAGTTATTGCATTTACTGGTAGTACATAAACCTGCGCAACGATGCCAACTGCGTTTGCATAATTTTAAGAGGGGCACAGCAGTGTCAAGCAGGGAAGAATTAAATAACTAAAATTGGAAGGTTAACCTGACACTTGGCCTTAGTTTGAGGGATGTCTTCTAATGTTTAAGCTTTCACAATCACAACTTAACACCTAAAGAACATGATGCGCTTTTGAAATTACAAAATAATGACAGCATTGTAATCAAACAGGCAGATAAGGGTGGAGCTGTAGTTATAATAAACAGGGATGATTCTGAATGATTAATGTTAGAGTTTTTAAATGATGAGACAACATTTAGTAAAATCAGTATGTCTGATGTTAATAAATGTATAAATGAAGTGAATATGTACATTTATGAATTGCAACTTAATGGTTATATTTTAATAGACATGTTTAATTACTACATTGTTTCATGCCCTATTATACCAGTTAATTATGGGGCTCCTGAAAGTGCACAAATGTTTAGAACATCCACCGATGAGACCTATAGTGTCTGGAGGTGGTTGGATAACTGAGCCTGTTTCGATATATCTTCAGTCAGTACTTAACAGTATGCTTCTGAAAATTAAAAGCTATATAAAAGTCAAGGGTGACTTTTTGTATCAGCTACATGAATGGTACAAAATGAATACTGAAAGGAATTTTGTTTTTGTAACCATAGCCATTAAATCTTTATTCACAGTTATTCCAAATGCTTTCAGGGTTAATACATTACATGAATTTCTGTGTATGCATATAGCAACATGTCTGCAAGAGAAGTTGAGACTGTTTACGAATTAATGGATGTTGTTTTGAATAATAATGTTTTTATATTTCAAGACCTTGTTTTCCATCAAAAGGCAGGTGTGGGCATAGTTACTCCCATAGCCAACATGTATGGCAACATTGTGGTATGATGTTGGGAAGATTAACGTGTATGAAAGTCCATTGAATTTCACACAAAAATATTATTTTATAAACATTTCGTAGACAATATTTTCTTGATTTGAAAAGGCGATGGATCTGATCTCATGTTGTTTGTTGAATACCTGACTAGGAGTACAGACTTTTTTAAATTCACTGTACGTTTTTCAAACAGTAAGATAAATTATTTAGACATGACATTAGAGAGGCTGAGGGATGGCATAGTCACATCTATGTATAAGAAAGAAATACAGGCAAACAAATATATTCACAGGGCAAGCATGCATGCCAACCATATTTTTGAAATGGTAGTTAAAAGTCATCTATTATGAGCCAGCTGGTTAAATACTGATGATAGTAGATGTGAAGAACAAATAATGGCTATGTGAAATGACTTTAAGGAAAGAGCATATGATGATAGACGTTTATAAATATCAGAACTGGATATTATGAAAGAAAAAATTTATAAAGCTAGACCATATTTTTCAGAGAATCCTATGAGTACAGGCGATGAAAATGGAGATACTGGAAATGAGCATTTGCATTATATAACAACATTCAACAGATGAACTAATGAAGTTGAAAATATTATATCAAAGAATTGGGAAATGCTTTCAATGATGCCCAAGATTAGACAAGTTATCAGAGATAAACCCAGTTTTGCATACAGGAACAGCCCATATTTGAAAAAGCGTTTGTGCTATAATGAAATTAAAAAAGTGAAGAAAATGCCAATTAAGAAAATAGGCACTTTTCTATGCTTTCATTGTGTCTGCTATAAAGATATTTTAAGAAATAATGAATTCTCTCATCCTATAACTAAAAAAAGTATAATTTTACAGCATCTGCATCTTGTAATACAAATAATGTGGCGTGTTTAGCTACATGCACAAAATGTTGTGCATTCTATATTGGTAAATCAACACAGAGACTAAAAGATCACGTAGTAGAACACAAATCTGATACTAGGAGGAAGATAACCACTAATGCACTTGCGAAACACATAGAGGATGTGGGGGTGGAACATGAGTTTAAGTTTAAGGTTGTTAATGTTATATATAACAACATAAGAGGGAGTGATATAAATAATAAAATAGAGCTCAGTGAGTATGAATGGATAGTGAGACTTTAAGCAGACTTTAACCCCGGTATTAATGCAGCTGTTAGCCTGAAACTGGTTTTAAAAAAAAAGGCAAATGGCTTTAAAAAGATCAGTTTATTCTGTTTGGTTTGTTATATGTATTTTTATATATCTGCATTGTATGTATTTAGAAGTGTAAGTTTCTTTGAAAGGTTTTAATTAACTCTGTGCAACAATTAAGCTGTGTCATGTGATTTAATTTGAATGTGTATAAAGTGAGGAGTTGATTTCATTGTATTCTTTTACGCATTGAAGAAGGGCATTAGCCTGAAAGCTTTGTGAAGAATTAAAACATGGTTTTATAACAGTCCTTTTCAGCCAAGCATTTCCTTCTACTGGGATTTTTCTTCTGTATTTAGGTTTTAATTGTTCACAGTGAAGGTTTACTGCTGTGGTTGTCCTGCTGCTTGTTACTTCTACCACGTGATGTCAGAATATCAGCGGACTCTGATGATGATGGTAGCCAAACAGAAGCACAGTCAGGGGGTGCAGAAGTTGAATCTCACACTGAGGTTGACATACAGCCATCCCGTGAAATTCCACTGGACACAGCCGGTGGGTCTACTCATTCCAGTGAGCCCATAGATATTGGACAGGTGCAGGGCAAGACAATCGATCAGAGAAGTGTGGTTATTGCAACTTCAGTGCCTGTTGACTCTGGCTGTAGCCAAAGTGTGGGTGAGGTGCCACATAGGAGGGTTGTTAGGGATGCTCTGAGTAGGCCTGCTGTCCATCCTCCATCTGATCCAGGTGTGTCTTCCCATGCCACTCAACATATGTTTAGGGCCATCATGGAGGCACAGACACATTCCCATAGATGCTCCAGAGAAATGCTTAGGATTATAGATGTGGCACAGGCTGACATGTGTGACTGTCTCCATTGTGTTGCCAATTCAGTGGATTGGATGAATGACATTGGAACAAGCAGTGCCTGTGATGGAATGCCTGCTTGGAGAAGGACAGCATCCTCATGGGCATAGGTCCACCACATCATCTGATATTAGCCAATGTGGCCATGCCCAGTCATGCTCCCATAGTGGCAGTACTTCCACTGCTCTGTCAGAGGGTGAACTGCCCACACCTAGACATGGCAGGCCATGGAGTCATGGTCCAGGGCATACTTGTGATGGGAGCTCATCCAGCAGACATCTGTCATATTTAGTTAGCCAAATTGCATCTGATCGTGAATATGCCAGTGCAACTCCTGGCACAGCCAGTTCTAGTAGTCAGGGATGGCAACAATGAGCTGCCACCTCTACCCATGCATGGTTCACACCTGTCTGACATATCAAGATATAGAACCACTTGTAGGTTGCCCAATGTAAGGTGAAACTCCAATGGCAAAAAAAACACACCAGACTCCTCCAGCAGACCACAACTTAAATGAACAGACTGGAAACAGTACAGCCAAATAAACAAGTACAGTTTAATTTCTAAGTGCTTTTGTCTTCAGTAAAGGCATCATCAAAGATCTCGTGTTTCCATTGGAGTTATACTAAGACATAGAGCTACCACAGAGCTTGAATGTGTTCATGCAGACACTCACACACCAATTTTACTTGGAGGACCCCTACAGACACACACACAACAATTATATGCTTCAGCCATGCAGCTTAAAACAAATTTTGTGTCACTGGCAATCTGTTGCTTTATCCAAATGTCTGCCTGCTTTTCTCTCTTACTCGCACACACTCACCAAACTTTTGTGTCAGCATATGCTTCCTGCCCCCCAACAGCCTGTGCAAGTGATGATAACAATGCCATATCACTGTTTTGTATCTTTTGGATTCAGGGATACATACAGTAAGCTTTGTGTCTGACGCTGAGATTGCTGAGGGTGCATAGCTGACTTCTGCATTTGTCATGTTGAACTGGTAATTGTACCTTTGACTTACATTGGTCTTACAAAGTTAGACAATTGATAGCATCAACATTTTCCAATTTTATTGTGAATGATCTTGCATGGGTTGTGAAGTCAGAAACTGCAATTGTGTTATTACTTTCTAACTTCTCTCTATAATGATTTTCCAGAACAAACATATGGTGCTAAACTGAAGGGATGCAGTGACCATCACTACTTTTGAGAGGTATGACTGTGTGAATCTTTTATGCCTGAGGCTTGCTACTTAATAATGCCCATACAGTAAGTCAAATAAGTCTCTGCTGTCACATGTTAAAGTAATTTCTATACAAATCTGCCACCTTTTACTTGCTTACACTAGTAAGCAACAAAATGCAAGGATATGCCAGTCATTCATATTATTACACAATGCACTCCAGGTAAAACACTTTCCGTGTAAATCCAGAAGTTGCCATAGTTTTAGTTTACGGCTGATGGGATGAATGCTCCTTCCCCTTGTTGATCCTGCTGAAGCTGATTTCTCAGGATGATGTTGTGTAGTATGGCATATACTGTAAATATTTCAGTATATGTCATGAATTGTGCTGCACAGTTCCCATAGATGTATCTAGGCACTGGAACTGTGACTTCAGCAGCCCAATGATGCTCTATGATATTTCTGGTTTGAGCGTGTCCCTCATTATGGCATTCTTCAGTGGGTGTGTGTGCATTTCTGATGGGTGTCATCAGCCACAGTTCCAGTGCATAACCTGCATCCCCCAGTAAATGACCCTGTGGGATATCCCCTCTAATAAATATCTGATACAGTTGGGAGGCATGCCAGATATGAGTCATGGTAACTGCCAAGGTTGCCTTAGCAACCTTGCTTTGAATTTTAATTATTATTTTTTCGAGTGGCCGTAGAGAAAATCAGGCATGTTCTGGGCTTATGTTTGCTACTGAATTAAAATTATAGTGTGTTGCTATTAGTTGGTGGGCTCTATTGGACACTAAATGGACTCACTTAAAATTATTTACATTTCGGTTTTGTAGTTCTACCACAGGTCAAACACACAGGGAAGTATATTTTTTGTGAATCACATAGTTCTTTTCTTTTTTAAGTGTTCTGGCATTTTATCTGCCTATTTATTTCAGTCACTGTATTTATTAACGTGGAAAAAGTCTGCACTGGCCTGACATGGGGACTATGTTGGGCAGAGTAGTGGTTATTCCAGTGAAAGTAGACTAATTACTTCTATTCCTAGGTAGCTGAATACTGCTGCCTTAACTTTGCAGCTGATTTGATTGGTTCCTTCCCTTTGATTGTTTGCCATTTACTGCATGGAGTGACACTGAGCACAGTATCATGCATGGTGTAGCTAAACAGTAGGCAATGTGTGCAACTTACATTTTCCCCTAATCAGTACCACCATTAAAATTTTCTCCTAATCAGTAGCACAATATTGTCTTCCTTCATATTGTAAGAGCTAGACATGATTCTGCACAACACAAAATCCTTTTCTGATCTTCTCTAAGCAGGAATTGTCTGCACTGAACTGTGTATTTTTGCTCTAAAGGGAACCAACAGACCTTGCTCTTCAGCACATTTAACCAGGTATCCAAAACGTAGATGTTATCACTCCCTTTCATTTGTGTGATTGGTCTTTCTATCCTGCTTTATTCCCTTTTAGAGTTTATCACTCAATAGCTCTGGACAACATGAATAGTATGCCAACCAGCCTCACATCCACTGCCAGCCTTATAGAACTAAACAATGTAGGAAATGCCTCATTCTCCCTGAAAATTATTTCCTGTTCAGCCTTGTAGATTCTGTCTTGAGAACTGTAAATATTTACTGATTGTGCAACCATCGTTTCCACTGTACTATTCCACTAGCCATCTTGAATGCCACAGGTGATGTACAAGTCCCGATCCGGACACTGAGACCTGCTAACTGTTAAGAGGTACTCCCATAACTGAGCTTTCCCTCCACCTCAATTGATACAGTGAGTCCCAAGCCAAGTCTAGTCCCTGAGACTTTCTAGTTCTATCGGTAATGCCAGTAGTAAGTTAAAAGGTTGTGAATAAGCAACAACAATTTGGAAAGGAGTTAAGCTCATAGCATCAAAAATGCTGGATTGAAGATTAGGGGATGGAATTGGCTTTCCTATCTTGTTTTTGATTCATTTGTAACTTTCATGGCAGTGAGTTCTGTAAAGCAGAAGGTGGAGGGGATAATGGTAGTGGCTGAAGAGGGTGTTGGAGAGGTGAGAGAGTGGTGTTATGAACATATTTTTTTGGAGGGGGTTCAGGTGTGGTGTAAGATTTCTGTAGAATATCCAGATTTTTGCCTTGTATGTTTGGTCCGTTTTTCATAAAATTGTGGCTGTCTGGCAAATTAATGACAAATCATTAACGACTAAAGTTAGAAAATAATGACAGACTTTTGAATTTTAGACTTCATACCCTTCAGAAAGTTCATGATAATGCAAAACTTGTTATTCTATCGACTTTCTAAGTTTATAAGATCAATATTTCAAAACTGCCCCTATTTGTACCACTTTTTTATGTCTTTGTCCAGATTCCTTACTCTAAGAGGTTGAGAGGTATGGTGGATTGTGATGTGTGACTAGTGGGAGTGAGTAACAGAGTGTTCATTATATTGCAGAATCGCATCATCTCATTTGTGTTCATTATATCATTTGACAGCTTTGCTTTAGGATTTGCTAATTTTTGCAATATCTTTTATTACCTTCCAGAAGTGCTTGCACTTCACTGCATTCTTATAATCAAGACTTCAATTTTTTATCTACTATCCTGGACACTTGTCCTCCAAGAGGGAAAGAGGTATTCTCATAACTGAGCTCTCCCTCCCTCCACCTTAATTGATACAGTGGTCCCTAAGACTTTTTAGTTCTATTGGTGGAAGCCTCGACCTAATATACTGGAGCATTGTCCTCTAGCAGACAATGAGATATTCCCATAACTGAGCACTCCCTACACCTTGGCTGATACAGGGAATCCCAAGCCTAGTCTGGTCCCTGAGACTTTCTAGTGCTATCCGTGGCAGCCTGGACCTAATATCCAGGAGCCTTGCCCTCTAACAGGAAATGAGATTCTCCCCTAACTGGGCTCTGTCTCAATTAAGTGAATCCCAAACCAAGTTTCATTCTGGCACCTTCTAGTTCTAAAGGTGGAAGCCTGGATCTGCTATTATGGAGCCTTGTCCTCTAACAGGGAATGAGGTACTCCCATAACTAAGCTCTCCCTCCACCTCAGTTGATACAGTGAACCTCATTCGAAGTCTGGTCCCTGAGAGTTTCTAGGTCTATCGGTGGAAGCCTGAACCTACTATCCTGGAGCCTAGCCTTCCAATAGGGAATGAGGTGCCCCTATAAATGAGCTCTCCCTTCACCTCGGTTGAGTCAGGGAATCCCAAGCCAAGTCTGCTCCTTGAAACTTTCTAGTTCTATCGGTAGAACACTGGAGCTACTATACTGGAGCCATGTCCTCTCAGAGGGGATGAGTTACTCCCATTAGTGAGCTCTCCCTGCACCTCGGTTGATACAGTGAATTCCAAGACAAGTCTGATCCCTGAAACGTTCTAGTTCTTTGGTTAGAAGACTGGGCCTTCTATCCCGGAGCTTTGTCCTCCAACAGGGAACAAGGTTCTCCCATAACTGAGCTAACCCTTCACCTCAGTTGATACAGTGAATCCAAGTCAAAGCCTGGTCCCAGAGAGATTCTAGTTCTATTAGTGGAAACCTAGACCTATTATTTAGGAGCTTTGTCCTCAAATAGGATAAGATGGTACTCCCATAACTGAGTTTTCCCTCCACCTCAGTTAATACAGTGAATGCAAGTCAAGTCTGCTCCCTGAGACTTTCTAGTTCTATCTGTGGAAGCCTGGACCTATGGTCTTGGAGCCTTGTCCTCTAACATGGAATGAGGCATTCCCATAACTGAGCTCTCCCTCCACCTCAATTGATACAGTGAGACCCAAGCTAAGTCTAGTCCCTGAGACTTTCTAGTTCTGTTGGATGAATCTTGGACCTACTATCCTGGACCCTTGTGCTCCAACAGGGAAAGAGGTACTCCCATAACTCAGCTTTCTCACCACAGTGATTGCCAAGCCAAATCTGGTCCCTGAGTCTTTTTAGTTCTATAGGTAGAAGCCTGGATCTACTATCCTGGAGCGTTGTCCTCTAACAGACAATGAGGTACTCCCATAACTGCACTCTTCCTCTAGCTCAATTGATACAGTGAGTCCCAAGCCAAGTTTAGCCCCTGAGACTTTTTAGTTCTATCAGTTGGAGCCTGGGCCTACTATCCTGGAGCCTTGTATGGTAAAAGGGAATGAGGTGCTCCCATAACTGAGCTCTCCGTCCACCTCGGTTGATACAGTGAATCCCAAGCCAAGTCTGGTCATTTAGACTTTCTAGTTCTATCTCTGGTAGCCAGAACCTACTATCCTGCAGCCTTGCCCTTGACAGGGAATGAGTTACTCCCATAACTGACCTTTCACTCCAGCTCGGTTGATACAGTGACTCTCAAACCAAGTCTCGTCATGGGACTTTCTAGTTCTATCAGTGGTAGTCTGGACCTAGTGTCCTGGAGTCCTTGCCCACTGACAGGGAATGACTGAGCTCTCCCTATACCTCTGTTGATATAGGGAATCCCAAGTCAGTTCTGATCACTGAGATGTTCTAGTTCTATTGGTGAAAGATTGGACCTACTATACTAGAGCCTAGTCCTCCAACAGGGAATTAGGTACTCCCAAAATGGAGGTCTCTGTCCACCTTGATAGATACAGTGAGTCCCAAATGGTCTGGTCCCTGACACTTTTTAGTTCTATCAGTGGAAGCCTGAACCTACTAACCTGGAGCCTTGTCCTCTAACAGGGAATGAGGTACTCCCATAACTGAGCTCTACCTCCACCTCGGTTGATACAGTGAATCCCAAGCCGTCTGGTCCCTGAGACTTTCTAGTTCTATCGGTGGAAGGCTGAGGGAATGAGATACTCCCATAACTGAACTCTCTCTCCACCTCAGTTCATACAGTAAATCCCAAGCCAAGTCTGCTCCTTGAAACTTTGTAGTTCTCTTGGTAGAAGCCTGGACCTACTATACTGGAGCCTTGTACACTAACAGGGAACAAGGTACTCCCATAACTGAGGTATCCCTCCACCTGGGTTAATACAGTGAGTCCCAAGCCAAGCCTGGTCCCTGAGACATTCTAGTTCTATCAGTGGAAACCTGGAGCTACTATCCTGCAGCCTTGTCCTCTAAGAGGGAACGAGGCACTCCCATACCTGGGCTCTTCATCCACTTCAATTGAAACAATGAATCCCAACCCAAGTCTGGTCCATTAGACTTTCTAGTTCTATCAGACGAAGTCTGAACCAACTATCCTGAAGCCCTGTCCTCCAACAGGGAAAGAGATACTCCCATAACTGAGCTCTCATTCCATCTCAATTGATACAGTGAATCCCAAGACAAATCTGGTCCAAGAAACTCTTTAGTTCTATCAGTGGAAGCCTGGATCTACTATCCTGGAGCCTTGCCCTCTAACAGGGAATAAGGTACTCCCATAACTGATCTCTCCCTCCACTTCAGTTGATACATGGAATCCCAAGCCAAGTCTGTTCCCTAAGACTTTCTAGATCTATCAGTGGAAACCGGGACCTACTATCCTGGAGCCTTGCCCTCTAACAGGGATTGATGTTCTGCCCTAAATGAGCTCAGCTTCCACCTTGGTTGACACAGTGAATCCCAAACCAAGTCTCGTTCCGGCACTTTATAGTTCTATCTGTGGAAGCCTCGACCTACTATCCTGGAGCCTTGTCCTCCAACAGGGAATGAGGTACTCCCATAACTGAGCTCTCCCTCCACTTCAGTTGATACAGTGAATCCCAAGCCAAGTCTAGTCCCTGAGACATTTTAGTTCTATTGGTGGAAGTCTGAGAGAATGAGGACCTCCCATAGCTGAGCTCTCCCTCCACCTCAGTTGATACAGTGACTCCCAAGCCAAGTCTGATCCCTGAAACGTTTTAGTTCTATCGGTAGAAGCCTGGACCTACTATCCTGGAGCTTTGTTATCTAATTGAGAATGAGGTACTGTCGTAACTGAGCTCTCCCTCCACCTTGGTTGATAGAGTGAATCCCAAGCCATGTCTGGTCCCTGAGACTTTCTAGTTCTGTCAGTTGAAGTCTGAGGGAATGGGTTAGCCCTATAACTAAGCTGTCCCTCAACCTCAGTTGATATAGTCAATCCCAAGCCAAGTTTGTTCCTTGAAACCATGTAGTTATATCGGTAGAAGCTTGGCCCTACTATCCTGGAGCTTTGTCCTCTAACTGGGAATGAGGTACTGTCATAACTGAGCTCTCCCTCCACCTCAGTTGATACAGTGAATCCCAAACCAAGTTTCTTTCTGGTGCTTTTTAGTTCTATCCATGGAAGCCCCTATCTACTATCCTGGAGCCTTGTACTCTAACAGGAATAAGGTACTCCCATATCTGAGCTCTCCCTCCACCTCAGTTGATACAGTGAATGCCAAGCCAAGTCTGGCCCCTGAGACTTTCTAGTTATATCAGTGAAAGTCTGAACCTACTAACCTGGAGCCTTGTCCTCCAACAGGGAATGAGGTACTCCCATAACTGAGCTCTCCCTCCACCTCTGTTGATACAGTGAATCCCAAGCCAAGACTACTCATTGAAACTCTCTAGTTCTATCAGTTGAAGCCTAGACCTACTATCGTGGAGCCATGTCCTCTCAGAGCAAATGATGTACTCCCATTACTGAGCTCTCCCTGAGCCTTGGTTGATACACTGATTCCCAAGCCAAGTCTGATCCCTGAAATGTTCTAGTTATATCAGTGGAAGCCTAGACCTACTATCTTGGAGCTTTGTCTTCTAAATGGGAATGAGGTATTCTCATAACTGAGCTTTTCCTCCACCTTGGTGGATACAGTGAATCCTAAGCCAAAACTGTTCCCTGAGACTATCTTGTTCAATTGACAGAAGCCTGGACCTACTATACTGGAGCCTTGTCCTCCAAGACAGAATGTGGCACTCCCACTCTTCACCTTTGTAGATATAGTGAATACCAAGCCAAGTCTTGTCCCTGAGACTTTCTAGTTCTATCAGTGGAAGACTGGACCTACCATCCCAGAGCCTTGTCCTCTAGCACAGAACAAGGTACTCCCATAACTGAGTTGTCTCTCCACCTTGGTTGATACAGTGAGTCCCAAGCAAAGCCTGGACCTGGAGACTTTCTAGTTCTATTGGTGGACACCAAACCTATTATCTTGGAGCCTTGTCCTCAAACAGGGAATGTGGTAGTGCTATAACTGAGCTCACCCTCCTCCTCAGTCACTACAGTGAATCACAAGCCAAGTCTGCTCCCTGAGACTTTCTAGTTCTATCTGTGGAAGCCTGGACCTACTATCCTGGAACATACCTCTCAACCAGGAAACTTCAAAAATCTGGGCAAAGGCCCATAAAAAATAGATATAAAAACGTACACCGATTAACATAAAATTTGCATACATAATTATGTAACCCCCCCACAAACTCCCATGGAATTGTGGGATACCAATTTTCAACTGCAAACTGAAGAACAGACAACCAAAATATGGCCCCAGACCCTGTAGTAAATGGTAACCATTTTTTTGAAATGTGTAACAATGGTGTTCACTGGGAAGGAAGAAGATGATGAACCTTAGGATTTTGTTTTTGGTGACTTGCAGTATGTGGGTTTTCTGGTGAAAGTAGGGCAATTGATGGTAGGGAATATTCTAATCTTAACAAAGTATATTATAATTTGCTAGCACCTCCAAAAGAAATTTTCCATGGCCTACTGATCAGTGGCGTAGCTAGAGTTTGTGCCGCCCAGGGTTGTCTTTGAGTTTGCTGCCCCCCCTCAAAAACTCATAGTCGAATGGGGCTCTCCATCCCCCATACACAGCCCTCCCCCATGTAGACATTCTAATGTCCTATTACTTGGTTATTTTGCCACATTTATCATAAACACTGTAATGTGCATACTGCTTTACTTCTAAAATGATTATTTGAATTTCATTTAAAACAGTTACATTTTATAGCACAAACACTAATAGACATCTGCTAACCAAAACAATGCAAACTCACAATGAAAATAGACTTAGATTAAAACTTATCTGCCCTTGAAACTCACATTCATTGAAACAGCACTGAAACACGCATTCAAAGAAAATGCATCTGGCCAGTGGCAGATAAAGATTACTTTTGGGCTGTTTTCAGATCATAGGCCTTTTGCACATGAAACATACATGTGTTCTTTGATACACATTGTGATGCCCCTGCACTGGCCCAGTAATCAAGGAGCCTCGATCGTCACCACTGGCAACAGTGAGGGACATACACAATTGAAGGATTACAAGTACGCACACAGTAAATGCAGTTTCCCTTAATAGCACAGAGGCCACAGTCAGTCTGGGGTTGGTTTCTCCCTCTTTCTCCAGATCCCCAATAAGAATCCTCACTGGCACAGCTATAAGGTTATGTTTTCAGCTGAGATGCCAAGCCAAGTTCTCCAACACAGTTTTTGTCTAATCAGAGCTTCGTGTCCCTGCCCAAGGAGCTGACACACACACACTTTGAGATTTGATTTTATATACAAACACACACAGACCTGGGGAAGGTTGGCACAGGTTTACTAGCAATGTCCCTTTCTGCCCAGACTATAAGATAGTTCCAGCTGTCACCAGCCAACTATTTATCAGCTACTCTAAGGCCCTTACCAAAGGGTGTCAAATCTTACTGTGTAATGTTACTATTATTCAAATGGTAGTCTGACCAAGACTTGCAAGGCCGTTTAGGAGTGACCTGTACAGTGTCACCAAATACTTATGCAAATACTCTAAGAGCTTAAATATGTCTCACAAATATCAGCCACAAAGATAGGTTTAAATATATTTACTAATGAATAATAAGAGAACAAGACAATACTCAGTCAATCAACACAGTAACTTTCAAAATCACAGGAAATATTTAAAACAACTATGCAGGACAGTCTCAAATAAATACCGAAAACATCTAAACTAATCTTTACTATATTCCTATCTGAATCTAAAAATACTTACTATGCCCTAAAAACTTACTTATAGTAAGGCAAGTGCAGATGTGATGATGGGTGGATGCTCTTGCTAGGTCCAAGACAGAATGCAAAATGCACAGTCTCAGAGAGAGTTCCCAAATTAATAACAAACATTACTGCTGGACCAGCTTGGATGACATCACTCTTTGTTACCTGACTTCAGTTCCCAGGCTAAATAGAAACTAATGGAATTTAACATCTCTGTGTGAGAAATACATATCTCTTAGAACTTTGCAGCTGCTAAGAAGTCATAAAGCAATAAAATGTTTTTACCTTTGAAACCTAGTAATATTTCTCTTTCAAGACAATACAAAAACTTCTACCTTTAGACATTGTGTCTGCTACTGAACTGAAACTGAGAGATGACATCTTTTGTTTATGGCCCAGCTATAAAGTAACTTAACCTCAACTATTCTTAACTTTTGCAAGTAAATCTTCTATGTTCCAGCAGGGTACACTATGGATACATCTTAGCTCAGTACATAACATACAGTTCTGTAAAAATCATGTCGATATTCACAAATGACATAAAATTATTCAAAAAACTCCAGATAGCTGGACTGGCAATATTTCCCTATATCACACATCTTCCTGATTGTATTAAATTATATTCCTTGTATAAGGCAGTACACTTCTTAGAGTGCATTTTAAATGTATTATTTTTGAACATTTTCCAGTAAGCAATGAAACAAAAGGCATGAACCAATAATGACAAAGCTGCCCAATTCAGAACATTTCTATCATAAAACTCTACTCAAACTTCTATAATCCACCAGTATCAGTAAATATACACAATCTCTGCAGAAGTCAAAGTCATCTAAATAATTCCACATTAAAGAGATCTGTAGCTAATGAAGAGGTTGCTGCTAGCAAACAACGTTATATTTCATTATACCATGACCCCCCATTAATATTCCAAAACGTGCACGCTGATTGGCCAGCGTGCATGTTGTAAATCAACTTATACTAATGGAAAAAGGTCCGGTCGCTCGGACTTTTTCCATTAGCATAAGTCTCTTTTAAAACACTGTCTCGCTATGTTAAAAGAGTTTAACATAGCGACACAGGTTTAAAAGTGGAGATCTCCGTTGCTTTTTTTAAAGCTGTCGCGCTATGTTAAACTCCTTTAACATAGCGACACAGTGTGAAAAAAGCAACGGAGATCTTTCTTTCTCTGTTGTTTTTAAATGTCTAAAGCTATGTTAAATGGGTTTAACATGAGACAGTTTTAAAATAAGCAACGGAGATCTCCGCTTTATTTTTAGTTGTCTCGCCATGTTAAACCCATTTAACATAGCGCAGACAAGTTGAAATTCAGCGGAGAAAGCAAGATCTCCGTTGCTTTTTACTGTTTTGCTATGTTAAATGGGTTTAACATAGCGAAACAGTAAAAAAGCAATGGAGATCTTGCTTTCTCCATTGCTTTTGGCCACAGCTCTGATGTACTGCGTAGGCATGCGCAGTACATCAGAACTGTCATGATACCAGACAGCTGCGAAGGGCAGCAAAGAGGCATTATAATGCCATTATTTAAGAAAAGCAATTATTTCTTTTCTTAAATAATGTCATAGTATAATAGCAATAACCCACTTGTGGGTGTGGGTAATGCGGGATTTATCCACACCCAGGCGTGGGTTATTGCTATATTGTTTCATCTACAAATAAAGTGCCTGTTGCCCTTGAGGAATAAATTGCCTATGTTACATTAAAAATGATAAGCTAGTAATATTGCAATAGGGAAAGGATGGCAAACTGATAACAGGTTCATAGTTACTAGGTATCTCTGTCAAAGAGGACATTCTCAGGACTGCCGCATCCACCCCCTTTAAAAGTACAGCAAAGCACAGTATCAGCAATCCATCTACATACTGTGGGAGTAGAACCCACAAGCGTCTGCATCAAAAGGCAAGTATTCTACCTATTGCGCTACTAACAACACAAGCAGACTTGGCATAAATAGCACTAAACTTCTCTTCATCTGAAGTTCTCAGTGCCTTGTAAAATCCACTTAACACTCAACAATATCTCTCAAATTTGCAGCACAAGAAATCTGGAAAAAGCCAAAATTTATTGGGGGGGGGGGGGGCAAAGGGCCAAAATCCAGGGAGACATTTTAAACATTTCTTGTATAATCTTGGAAAGTTGCTAGAATAAGATGTTTTGTGTTACCATGCATTTCCTGAAAGGCAGGAAGACTGAAACTTAAATGGCTATCATTATTTAGTGAATTCAGTTTTCACTGATTTGTTAGAAAACCACAAATTTTAAGATGAACAGACCAAATGTATGAGCCAAACATTCCAGTCATTGAATCACAAGGAATCACAAGTGGTAGTATGGGTAGGGAATTCAGGGTCTTGCTCCTTGTACCTAAGGTACAAGGTTTCAGCCTGAGTAACACTAATCACCGGGTATACTTACCACGGGCATTTTGCACACACACACACACACACACACACACACACACACACACACACACACACACACACACACACACACACACACACACACAATGATGTAATAACAAAGAACATACACCTGATGCCACATGATGAGAGAATGACAAAGAATACGCACCTGATGCAATAACAAAGAAAACACACCTAATGCAACAACAGCAAAGCTACAGATGCTTAAATACTTGCCTGCCTGCTTAAATACACATACTTGCTTTTAAAATAGATAATACATATAGGTTCTTCTGAAAGGAGCAGCCAGAATTAATGAACCACTGTGAGCTGCTGCATACAAATAATGAACCACTATCTGCTTAGCTGGGCCTGTTTTTGTTTTTCTTACCTGGAGGCTGAGCCCATTTCTCATCCTGTCCTCTAACAGGGAATGAGTTACTCCTATAACTGAGCTCTCTCTTGACCTTGGTTGATACACGGAATCACAAGACAAGTCTGGTCCCTGAGACTTTCTAGTTCTATTGGTGGAATCTGGACCTACTATCCTGGAAACTTGTCCTCCAACAGGGAATGAGGTACTCACATAACTGAGCTCTCCATCCACCTTTGTTGATACAGGTAATCTCAAGCCAAGTCTGGTCCCTGAGACCTTCTAGATCTATCAGTGGAATCTGGACCTACTATCCTGGAATCCTGGAGCCATGTCCACTAACAGGGAATGAGTTACTCCCATAACTGAGCTCTCTCCCTCGACCTTGGTTGATACAGGGAATCTCAAGCCAAGTCTGGTCCCTGAGACTTTCTAGTTCTATTGGTGTAATCTGGACGTACTATCCTGGAACCTTGTCCTCCAACAAGGAATGAGGTACTCTCCCATAATTGAGCTCTCTGTCCACCTCGGTTGATACAGGGAATCCCAAACCAAGTCTGGTCCCTGAGACCTTCTAGTTCTATCGGTGGAATCTGGACCTACTATCCTGGACCCATGTCCTCTAACAGGGAATGAGGTAATCTCAAAACTGAGCTCTCCCTCCACCTCAGTTGATGCAGTGAATCCCAAGCCATGTCTGGTCCCTGAGACTTTCTAGTTCTATCAGTGGAAGCCTGGACCTACTATCCTAAAGCCTGGTCCTGTAACTGGGACTGTATCTGAATTAGTTCTGTTCTTGCAAAATCTTGACTCCATACCTCGGTCTCTTACTCATGGTTCTCATCATACATCACCCTCTGCTGTCTCCCAAGCACTCTGTACTCCATACCACCCTAATTTCCCCACTTTTCAGCCTAACTCCTCCTATTCCCTTTAACTGATTATGTAGCCCAGGCAGGTATGACCCTGACCTTGAGCAGTATCCTACCTTCACCAAGAATGATGCCACAATACAGAGATAAGATGATCAGCTTTAACAATTGGCTTAAACTCTGGTGTCATTCAAAGGGGATCCAATGTCTGTCTGCCTGGGATGACATGCTGGACAAGCCACGCTGCTTCGCAAGGGACGGCTTGCACCTGTCACCCCTGGGATTCCGGATGTTGGCAAAGGCTCTTGCCACCCCCATAGTGCCTTTTTTAGGCAAGGCTCAAATTCTAAACCTACCACCCTAGAACACAAAAAAGGAAAAAAACTAAGGGTAATGCTGCTCAATGCCAGAAGTCTAAATCTCAAAATGCACGCACTCGAGGCCCTTCTCAGTATGGAGAACATCGATGTCTGTGCAGTGACAGAAACCTGGTTCAAGGCTCCTGAGAGCACCCCAGCACTATCAGGTTTTACCTCTTATCATGCGTTCCGGCCCCAAAATCCGGACAATACCAAGAAAGGAGGGGAGGTATCCATATTCATCAAAGACACCCACACCTCAAGACTGGTGGCAAAGTACGATGCATCGGAGACCATCCAGGTGCAATTAACCATAGGCAAGACTGCTCTACAAATTGTAGCATGTTACAGGCCACCCTCACAAACTCAGGAACCTCACATGGCCTTCCTGAAAACACTAGAGGGGATAAATGTATCACCAAACACCATCATACTAGGTGACTTCAATTACCCTAATATAGACTGGGAACACTACTCAAGCCCAACACCCTAGCCCAAAAGTTCCTGGAATTCATAAACTCAAATGCCATGGAACAACTAGTCACCATCCCCACAAGAGGAGAAAACATACTTGATCTCATCATCACGAACATGGGAGCACAATGTTCAACACCGAAGTATACCCCTCACTGGTGAGATCAGATCACAAACTAATCTCACTAGAGGTCCTCATCCCACCCCCATCTGAAATAAAAAGACCACAGTAAAGAACTTCAAAGCCGACTTCACACTTCTAAAGACTAGTGTGGTCTCCTTTAAGGCCCCGAGGCAGAAAACAGTACTCAAGCCGCTGAATCACTTACAAATGCCTTCTACCAGCACCTGCAGCACTGCCTGGGTAAGGCAATCCCAAGCAAAACAAAGACTCTTTGTACCAAAGGCAAGCGCCCAGTCTGGTGGACCCCAGCCATAAACAAACTCTACAACAAAAGGAGGAAGCTACTACAAGATAGAGCAAAATCCTTAAAAGGTAAGACACCCTTGATCACTATAAGTAAAAACTAAGAGCTTGCATAAAATGATCCAAAACAAATTTTGAGAGAAAAATAGCTAAAGACTCAAAAGACAATCATAAGGCCTTCTTTAGCTATAGTTAGAAACCTGGGAGGAAACTCCCAGATATGCTCAGAACTAGTTCAAAATGATGTGAAGATTACTGATCCTACAGACATTGCCAACATACTGGCTGACAGGTTCAGTGCAAACTTCTCCCCTCCCCAAAAGGAGAGATATCTATACCAAGCGCATTGCAGCCCCCAAACATCTCCAACGCCCAAGTGAGAACTGCTCTCCAAAGCAAAACACAGCATCCATGGGACCTGATGGTGTCCCCGGCTGTGTGCTCCACTAACTCAACGAGGAATTAAACCCACAGCTAGGACAGCTGTTTAATCATAGTCTTACCTCTGGATACGCACTCCAGGGAGTGGCGACTGCAACTGTGGTCCCACTTCACAAAGGCGGTGCCTCCACCGACCCTGGAAATTACCGCCCATTAGCTTGACAAGCCTTATCTGCAAAGCCATGGAGAGGATCATAATGGACCTCATAAATAAAGACATAGGAATTTGCAGACTTTGGATCCATCCCAGTTTGGCTTTGTCAAAGGCAGATCATGCCTTCTAAACTTGGTTGACTTTTTGAAACAGTCACCAAAGCCATTGATGAGGGAAAGGCAGTCCATACAGCCTACCTCGATCTGGCGAAGGCCTTCGATACAATACCCCACTGGTATCATTGAAAAACTCATCAGCTTAAATGTTAACCCATACATCACAAGATGGGTTGCAAACTGGCTGAGTGACAGAACCCACAGGGTCAGAGTTGCTGGCTCCATGTCAGACTCAAAGCCTGTCACAAGTGGTGTACCACAGGGCTCAGTCCTGGGCCCACTCTTGTTTGGCATCTACTTTTCCGAAGTACAAGCAAACACAGGAGGGTTATGGCTGACAAAGTTTGCAGATGACTGCAAACTGGGTGCCATAGTAGAAAACACATCTGGACACAGATATCCTTCAGAAGGGTCTCACAGAAACGGATAACTGGTGCCAGAGCCATGGCTCTAAAGTTAAATGCCAAAAATGCATAGTCATACCCTTCGAAAAACAAGGTTACCCTAGCTACCAAATAGGTGGCAATCCACTGAGCACAGAAGAAGTTATCAGGGACCTGGGGACCCAGGTTGATAGTAGTCTGTCATTCGACACCCATGTAGCTAAAGTAGTTAGGAAGACCTTCTACATTGCCCACCTTATCATGAAGGATTCTCATCTAGATCAAGGGAGGTCATAGTCTCCCTATACTCATCACTCATCAGACCAATGATTGAGTACAATGCCCCATTCGAATGTATCTGACCCGACACTTGCAGCAGCTGGAGAGGCCACAAAAGTTCCTCACCAAAAGGATAAAGGGTCTCAAACATCTGTCCTATGCTGCCCGACTGAAAGAACTCCAGCTCTATTCAGTCGCCACCGCTTGCTCAGAGGTGACCTTTGCCTAACATACAAGGCCATGTCAAACCCAGATTTGATGAATATGCTTCACCTCAAAAATCTAGATCTGTCAGAGTCACAAGGGCGGAGACTTAAACCTCGACACGGCTATTAATAGGACGTGCTGGAGGATAGATTCATCACCCAAAGACTCCCTATGCTGTGGAATAAAATCCCGGTATATGTGAGGCAGAGCACCTCGCTGGCCTTGTTCAAGATAAATCTTGACCAATGGATGGAGATCTAGATATACCCCAGGGATTACCTCAGTGTCACTGCTCAACAGAGGCACAGCAAAATAATGGGTATAGTTTCCCATACTAAAGGGGTGGCGTAAGCCACAAAACTATGGGCTAGGCTTGTAAATGCCCTCGGGCAGATAGCCTAGTATGAACCTATGAACCTATGAACCTATGAACTGGCAGCCTTTGTAAACAGTTAGTATAGGATCCTGACAATACTATTCACCTATATATAGCTTTACTACTCCTCAATACAAGACAGCTTAGTCATTTAAACTTTTCTTTCTCTGCTTCTATTGCAGTGTTTGCCCTTCCATCACTCTCCTGAAATTACCTATTAAAAATAACTCCTCTGTACTTTCTTCTTCATTATTCAAGCTCTATTTTCAAACATTACTTACCTTACTGATTGTTTTTCTTTACAGTGCTGTGCAAAGGGATTGGGCCATCCAATTTTCCCTCCACTTCCCCCTGTATAAGAGCAAAGAAAACCACAATATTCCAGCCCATCTCTCTAGCCTTTCCCCTTTTTTCAACCTCCCTTCCTACTCTATCATTTGCTTACCTAGCTGCTTCCATGATGCCTTGCACCATTTAAAAACCATCACTGGTTTGACACCTTCCCTTTTTCTCTGTACTATTCCACTAGCCATCTTGAATGCCCTGGGTGATGTACAAGTACTGATCCAGACACACAGACCTGCCAACTCTTAAGTAAGCCTTTTACATTAACTTTGTACTTTCACCAGTTGTTTACCGAGTTTTACTATTGTTCATGTGTTTCAAGCTATGCAGCTGATGTTAAATGTTTAGATACAATCTTTTGGTAATTGTTTTCTATTCTGTTAAGTTTGCCAGTTTCTGCCACATGCTTAATTTGCCTTTCAGCTAAAAATGTTTTGTTGGATCACTAAGCTGCTAAATCAATGTTCCATGTGAAGTAGCTTGAAGTTGATATTTTTGTTTTGCTATATTAGCTGACCTATACATACCAGGAAATACGGCCGTATTGTTGCTGCATTTTATGAGCTACCACTAGAGTTCCATGCCATATATTTATAGTTAATTCTCACTGTTTATTTCATTTCAAACATTGCTAAAAATAGTATTATAATGTGTAGCGCTTCTGCTGGAAGGAGACAAACTTTTACTTCAACTGTTTTCTACATGCTTAAACTGCATACCTAGGCGGATGGTATAGGTTCATAGGTTCATAGGTGTGTACTAGCCTAATGGCCCTGGAGCCTTTACAAGCCTAGCCCATACGATTACCCTGGCACTGTGCCACCCAACCTTAGTTCCCAGTGCCTCAGTCAAGTAAAGTCACTGGAGTAATCACTGGGGTGAATTTCTATTTCCCATCCACTCATCAAGATTTCTCTTGAAGAGGGCCAGTGAGGTGCTCTGCTTGACATGTATGGGAAGTCTATTCCATAGCATGGACAATCTCTGGGTTATGAACCTGTCCCTCCAGCAGGTTCTGTTGATTGTGTTAATGAGGTTGAGGTCTCGAGCATGTGGTGCAGAGGGATTGGATTTCTTTAGATATGTTGCATTTCTAACAGAGCTGGGTCAGACATGGCTTTGTAAGTCAAGCAGAAATCACCTCTAAATAGGCGATATGAGACAGAGAATAGTTGGAGTTTTTTTAGTCTGTCCATATAGGACAAATGTTTAAGACCTAGTATCCTCTCTGTGAGGTACTTGTATGGCCTCTTCAGTTGTTGCAGGTGTTTAGTGAGGTACATGCCAAATGGGGCATTGTACTCAATGATTGGCCTAATGAGGGAAGAGTAGAGGGAGACAATGACCTCTCTTCCTGGATGCAAAACCCTTAGTAATGAGATGTGCCACATAGGTCTTTCTGACCACGGCGGCAATGTGGGGGTCAAAAGAGTGGTTGCTGTCAACCTGCATTCCCAGATCTCTTATAACACCTTCTGTGTTCAGTGGACTACCATCGATGTGGTAATTCATGGGAACCAGGTTTTTCCCAAAGGGGATGATGACATATTTTTTGACACTGAGCTTAAGACCATGGTTCTGACAGCAGTCGTTGGTCTCAGTGAGGCCTTTCTGTAGGATGTCAGCATCCCTTCGGGAGTTAATAATAGCTCCCAACTTGCAATTGTCTGCAAACCTTGTCAGCCATAGTCCCTTTGTGTTGTCCTGGACTTCAGAGAAGCAGATACCAAACAGGAGATGATCCAGGACTGAACCTTGTGGGACTCCACTCATGACTGGTCAGCAGTCTGACTTGGAGTCAACTACTTTCACACTGTGGGTTCTACCTGTGAGCCAGTTTGCAACCCACCTAGTGATATAGGGGTTGATGCATAGCTTAGTAAGTTTTTCTATGATTCCTGAGTGGGGAATAGTACCAAAGGCCTTGGCCAGATCAAGGTAGGCCGTATGAACCACCTTGCCTTCATCCACAGCTCTGGTGACTTACTCAAGAAGTTGACCAAGTTGAGCAGGCATGATCTACCCTTCACAAAACCAAACTGTGCGGGATCCAGAGTTTGGAGATTTCCTATATCCTTGTTTATTAGGTCCATGATGATGCATTCCATTACTTTGCATATCAGACTCGTCAGGCTAATGGGGCGATAGTTCCCAGAGTCTGTAGTCACTCCTTTGTGTAGAAGGATGACTGTAGCAGTGCACCATTCAGTAGGGACAAAGCTTGAGATGAGGCTGTGATTAAACAGGGCACATAAGTGAGGTGCCAGTTCACTCTGTAGCTCATGCAGAACACAGCCAGGGATATTGCCAGGTCCCATAGAAGCTGTATTCTTGGCCTTGGACAGTGCTGTCTTAACCTGTGCAGCAGGAATACAGGGTGCCTGGCAATCTACTGGTATTGTGACTGGTCCTTTGGGAGGGGAGAGAGGGGTAAAGCTGGCACTGAATCTGTCAGCCAGTATATTGGCAATATCTGTTGGCTCGGTACAGGTGGTACTATTGTGCAGTAGCTCAGAGCAAATCTGAGTATTGCCATGGAGATTCTTTACATAACTATAGAAGGCCTTCTGGTCGTCTTTACTATCTGCTGCAATTGTTTTCATAGTTAGCTTTCGAGGATTTGATGAAGGATCTCAACTTTTTGTTGAGGCTGACAAGGAAGTTTTTCTAGTCTTGGGACTTCACCTTGTTCTGCATCGGTTTCCACCTTCTGTTGTAGAGTTTGTTTATGGCAGGAGACCACCAGACTGACTTCCTTTTTTGGAGGAGAGCATCTTGGTTCTTTTGGGTATGGCGAGATCCATGCATTTGTGTACGTGTTCATACAGGGGGGCAACGCCCAAGTGAGAACTGCTCTCTACAAAGCAAAAAACACAGCATCCATGGGACCTGATGGTGTCCCCGCTGTGTGCTCCACGAACTCAACGAGGAATTAAACCCACAGCTAGGACAGCTGTTTAATCATAGTCTTACCTCTGGACACGCACCAGGGAGTGGCGCACTGCAACTGTGGTCCCACTTCACAAAGGCGTGCCTCCACCGACCCTGGAAATTACCGGCCCATTAGCTTGACAAGCCTTATCTGCAAAGCCATGGAGAGGATCATAATGGACCTCATAAATAAAGACATAGGGAATTTGCAGACTTTGGATCCATCCCAGTTTGGCTTTGTCAAAGGCAGATCATGCCTTCTAAACTTGGTTGACTTTTTTGAAACAGTCACCAAAGCCATTGATGAGGAAGGCAGTCCATACAGCCTACCTCGATCTGGCGAAGGCCTTCCGATACAATACCCCACTTTCGGGTATCATTGAAAAACTCATCAGCTTAAATGTTAACCCATACATCACAAGATGGGTTGCAAACTGGCTGAGTGACAGAACCCACAGGGTCAGAGTTGCTGGCTCCATGTCAGACTCAAAGCCTGTCACAAGTGGTGTACCACAGGGCTCAGTCCTGGGCCCACTCTTGTTTGGCATCTACTTTTCCCAAGTACAAGCAAACACAGGAGGGTTATGGCTGACAAAGTTTGCAGATGACTGCAAACTGGGTGCCATAGTAGAAAACACATCTGACACAGATATCCTTCAGAAGGGTCTCACAGAAGCGGATAACTGGTGCCAGAGCCATGGCCTAAAAAGTTAAATGCCAAAAATGCATAGTCATACCCTTCGAAAACAAGGTTACCCTAGCTACCAAATAGGTGGCAATCCACTGAGCACAGAAGAAGTTATCAGGGGACCTAGGGACCCAGGTTGATAGTAGTCTGTCATTCGACACCCATGTAGCTAAAGTAGTTAGGAAGACCTTCTACATTGCCCACCTTATCATGAAGGGATTCTCATCTAGATCAAGGAGGTCATAGTCTCCTATACTCATCACTCATCAGACCAATGATTGAGTACAATGCCCCATTCGAATGTATCTGACCCGACACTTGCAGCAGCTGGAGAGGCCACAAAAGTTCCTCACCAAAAGGATAAAGGGTCTCAAACATCTGTCCTATGCTGCCCGACTGAAAGAACTCCAGCTCTATTCAGTGGCACACATTGCTTTCAGAGGTGACCTTTGCCTAACATACAAGGCCATGTCAAACCCAGATTTGATGAATATGCTTCACCTCAAAAATCTAGATCTGTCAGAGTCACAAGGCGGAGACTTAAACCTCGACACGGCTATTAATGGGGCGTGCTGGAGGGATAGATTCATCACCCAAAGACTCCCTATGCTGTGGAATAAAATCCCGGTATATGTGAGGCAGAGCACCTCGCTGGCCTTGTTCAAGATAAATCTTGACCAATGGATGGGAGATCGCAGATATACCCCAGGGATTACCTCAGTGTCACTGCTCAACAGAGGCACAGCAAAATAATGGGTATAGTTTCCCATACTAAAGGGGTGGCGTAAGCCACAAAACTATGGGCTAGGCTTGTAAATGCCCTCGGGCAGATAGCCTAGTATGAACCTATGAACCTATGAACCTATGAACTGGCAGCCTTTGTAAACAGTTAGTATAGGATCCTGACAATACTATTCACCTATATATAGCTTTACTACTCCTCAATACAAGACAGCTTAGTCATTTAAACTTTTCTTTCTCTGCTTCTATTGCAGTGTTTGCCCTTCCATCACTCTCCTGAAATTACCTATTAAAAATAACTCCTCTGTACTTTCTTCTTCATTATTCAAGCTCTATTTTCAAACATTACTTACCTTACTGATTGTTTTTCTTTACAGTGCTGTGCAAAGGGATTGGGCCATCCAATTTTCCCTCCACTTCCCCTGTATGCATAAAGAAAACCACAATATTCCAGCCCATCTCTCTAGCCTTTCCCTTTTTCAACCTCCCTTCCTACTCTATCATTTGCTTACCTAGCTGCTTCCATGATGCCTTGCACCATTTAAAAACCATCACTGGTTTGACACCTTCCCTTTTTCTCTGTACTATTCCACTAGCCATCTTGAATGCCCTGGGTGATGTACAAGTACTGATCCAGACACACAGACCTGCCAACTCTTAAGTAAGCCTTTTACATTAACTTTGTACTTTCACCAGTTGTTTACCGAGTTTTACTATTGTTCATGTGTTTCAAGCTATGCAGCTGATGTTAAATGTTTAGATACAATCTTTTGGTAATTGTTTTCTAGTCTGTTAAGTTTGCCAGTTTCTGCCACATGCTTAATTTGTCTTTCAGCTAAAAATGTTTTGTTGGATCAGGCACCTAAGCTGCTAAATCAATGTTCCATGTGAAGTAGCTTGAAGTTGATATTTTTGTTTTGCTATATTAGCTGACCTATACATACCAGGAAATACGGCTGTATTGTTGCTGCATTTTATGAGCTACCACTAGAGTTCCATGCCAT
This sequence comes from Protopterus annectens, assembly GCF_019279795.1. NCBI lineage: Eukaryota > Metazoa > Chordata > Ceratodontiformes > Protopteridae > Protopterus > Protopterus annectens. The sequence continues at coordinate 1,541,917,931 of NC_056731.1, read as the reverse complement.
ATATTTATAGTTAATTCTCACTGTTTATTTCATTTCAAACATTGCTAAAAATAGTATTATAATGTGTAGCGCTTCTGCTGGAAGGAGACAAACTTTTACTTCAACTGTTTTCTACATGCTTAAACTGCATACCTAGGCGGATGGTATAGGTTCATAGGTTCATAGGTGTGTACTAGCCTAATGGCCCTGGAGCCTTTACAAGCCTAGCCCATACGATTACCCTGGCACTGTGCCACCCAACCTTAGTTCCCAGTGCCTCAGTCAAGTAAAGTCACTGGAGTAATCACTGGGGTGAATTTTCTATTTCCCATCCACTCATCAAGATTTCTCTTGAAGAGGGCCAGTGAGGTGCTCTGCTTGACATGTATGGGAAGTCTATTCCATAGCATGGACAATCTCTGGGTTATGAACCTGTCCCTCCAGCAGGTTCTGTTGATTGTGGTAATGAGGTTGAGGTCTCTGGAGCATGTGGTGCAGAGGGATTGGGATTTCTTTAGATGTTGCATTTCTAACAGAGCTGGGTCAGACATGGCTTTGTAAGTCAAGCAGAAATCACCTCTAAATAGGCGATATGAGACAGAGAATAGTTGGAGTTTTTTTAGTCTGTCCATATAGGACAAATGTTTAAGACCTAGGATCCTCTCTGTGAGGTACTTGTATTGCCTCTCCAGTTGTTGCAGGTGTTTAGTGAGGTACATGCCAAATGGGGCATTGTACTCAATGATTGGCCTAATGAGGGAAGAGTAGAGGGAGACAATGACCTCTCTTCCTGGATGCAAAACCCTTAGTAATGAGATGTGCCACATAGAAGGTCTTTCTGACCACAGCGGCAATGTGGGGGTCAAAAGAGTGGTTGCTGTCAACCTGCATTCCCAGATCTCTTATAACACCTTCTGTGTTCAGTGGACTACCATCGATGTGGTAATTCATGGGAACCAGGTTTTTCCCAAAGGGGATGATGACATATTTTTTGACATTGAGCTTAAGACCATGGTTCTGACACCAGTCGTTGGTCTCAGTGAGGCCTTTCTGTAGGATGTCAGCATCCCTTCGGGAGTTAATAATAGCTCCCAACTTGCAATTGTCTGCAAACCTTGTCAGCCATAGTCCCTTTGTGTTGTCCTGGATTTCAGAGAAGCAGATACCAAACAGGACATGATCCAGGACTGAACCTTGTGGGACTCCACTCATGACTGGTCAACAGTCTGACTTGGAGTCAACTACTTTCACACTGTGGGTTCTACCTGTGAGCCAGTTTGCAACCCACCTAGTGATATAGGGGTTGATGCATAGCTTAGTAAGTTTTTCTATGATTCCTGAGTGGGGAATGGTACCAAAGGCCTTGGCCAGATCAAGGTAGGCCGTATGAACCACCTTGCCTTCATCCACAGCTCTGGTGACTTACTCAAGAAGTTGACCAAGTTGAGCAGGCATGATCTACCCTTCACAAAACCAAACTGTGCGGGATCCAGAGTTTGGAGATTTCCTATATCCTTTTTTATTAGGTCCATGATGATGCATTCCATTACTTTGCATATCAGACTCTTCAGGCTAATGGGGCGATAGTTCCCAGGGTCTGTAGTCACTCCTTTGTGTAGAGGGATGACTGTAGCAGTGCACCATTCAGTAGGGACAAAGCTTGAGATGAGGCTGTGATTAAACAGGGCACACAAGTGAGGTGCCAGTTCACTCTGTAGCTCATGCAGAACACAGCCAGGGATATTGCCAGGTCCCATAGAAGCTGTATTCTTGGCCTTGGACAGTGCTGTCTTAACCTGTGCAGCAGGAATACAGGGTGCCTGGCAATCTACTGGTATTGTGACTGGTCCTTTGGGAGGGGAGAGAGGGGTAAAGTTGGCACTGAATCTGTCAGCCAGTATATTGGCAATATCTGTTGGCTTGGTACAGGAGGTACTATTGTGCAGTAGCTCAGAGCAAATCTGAGTATTTCCATGGAGATTCTTTACATAACTATAGAAGGCCTTGTGGTCGTCTTTACTATCTGCTGCAATTGTTTTCATAGTTAGCTTTCGAGTATTTGATGAAGGATCTCAACTTTTTGTTGAGGCTGACAAGGAAGTTTTTCTAGTCTTGGGACTTCACCTTGTTCTGCATCGGTTTCCACCTTCTGTTGTAGAGTTTGTTTATGGCAGGAGACCACCAGACTGACTTCCTTTTTTGTAGGAGAGCATCTTGGTTCTTTTGGGTATGGCGAGATCCATGCATTTGTGTACGTGTTCATACAGTGCATTGCTGTATGATTCGGCGGTCATGCAACTATTCTCCATTTGCATGGGTGCCATGAAGTTAGCCACCTCTGTTTTTAGGAGCCCAAAGTTAGCTTTGAAGAAGTTTTTCATGGTGGTTACCTTTGCGTTGGGGGGGGGGGTGGATTTCCAAGGTGATTATTTTGTGGTCGGATCTAACCAGGAGGAGTTCACTATTGGTGTAGAGCAATGGCTGCCCATGTTAGTAATGACCAGGTCAAGGATGCTGCTACCTCTAGAGGGGTAAGAATGAGCTGGTCCAGGGCAATGGAGTTAATGAATTCCAGGAAACCTTGGGCAAGTGTATTGGTACATGAGTAGTTTTCCCAGTTAATGGAGGGGTAGTTGAAGTCGCCCAGTATGAGAGGTTTGACCCTAAAATTCTCCAGGGTGCTTATGAACCTGGAGTGTGAGTCTTGGGACATGGTTTGGAACCTATAGCAGCCTACAATGACCTGAACCACTGTCTTACCCAATGTTAGCTGCACCTGAAGTATCTCAGATGCGTTATGTTGGGCTACCAGTCTAGAGGTGTGCACATCCTTTATGAATATGGAAACACCACCACCTTTGGAGCTTCAGTCCAAGTTCTGGGGCTGAAAGGTGTGGAATGAGTTATAGCCTGGTAGTGCAGGGGTGCTTTCTGCTACCTTGAACCAGGTCTCTGTTATGGCACAAATGTCAATGTTTTCCATTTTAAGGAGTGCTTCGAGCGAGTGCATTTTGAGATTTAGACTTGTAGAATTGAGCAGCATGACCCTCAGATTGCATTTGTTTGTAGCTGTTATGGTGGTAATTTGGCCTTTGGAGCACTGCCTAAAAAAGGCACTATAGGGGTGGCAAGAGCCTCGGCAGTATCCAGAAACCCAGGGGTGATAGATGCAGGCCATCTCTGGCAAAGCATTGAGGTCTGTCAATCATGTCATCCCAGGCAGACAGATACTGGATCCCCATAGAATGATACCAGAAACTTAACCAGTTGTTGAAATCAATCATTTTCTGCTTGTAGTGTGGTGTCATTCTAGGTGATGGTAGGATACTGCTCGGGGTTAGGGTTATACCCACCTGGGCTACATAATCCGAGAGCTCCTCCATGTCTCTTTTCATGTAGTCCAGGGAGGTACATCTCAGGTTATTCACACCCACATGTACAATGGCAGAGTCATATTTGTACCTGTTGCTGAGGCACCTGAGTGTGTGCATTATGTGGCTGATCCTGGTGCCTGACAGGCAGCTGACTGTTCCTTTCTCCTTATTCAGCCTAGAGAGTGGGACATCAGTGTGTCTCATTGTCAAGTCATCTATGACTAGTGTGTTGGGCATGCTGTTTTGCCTTACAGGCTTTGGTTGAGTGGCACACTGTATAGGAGACTTGTGTCTCGTGATTATTTTTGTGTTGTTGTGGTGAGTGCGTTTCTGCCTTGGAGGTCTCTTCTGTTTGTGTAGATTTTTATTGACAGCCTCCATGAAGGTGTGTGTGTGGTTTGTGTTTTTATGTGAAGGCAGTGCTGATGTCTGTTCTGGAGGGCTATGTGTTCCATGTGGTGTGGTTCAAGTGTTGACCTTTTCCACTTGACTATCTATTCTGGTCTTGGCTGGAGAGTGCGTGGCTTCTAGTTTGGATATATAAGTGCATCTTTCCCAAGTCTGAGTGATGGAATGTAACAGGAGGGGGTTGTCAGTATACATGAGCCAATTGCTACATTGTGTCAGGATGCCCAAGTTCACCAGGTTAATAGGAGAAAGCACAGGGAACTGACCTTTAGACATGCCTGGAGGGGTGGGCATTAATAATAAGATATATATATAGCTCTTTGAAGATAGTGGTCGCATACGTTTGAGGGGCAGTTATCTAGGAGCAACAAAACCACACCACCAGCAAACCGCTCTCCAACTTATGAAAAGCATAGATGTTGTATTTGACCTAAGGTCACAACAATACTGTGTCACACCCATGTACAGTTCTTTTTGCCTTTGCTGCTACTTACTCTGTGCAGACTTGCTGCTTGTGACACATCTAGTGTCACTATGCCTGTCCCACCAAAATGAACACCTATTAATACCTTGTGATTGCATTCTCTAATATACATAAAGTTAGTAAAACTCGTTTTGGAAGATCTTTTAAACCTAATAGTTGTTTTCCTTTACCAGATTATTTTTTTTTCGATTATATTGCACGCCTATTATCTGAAATGGCCACTAGATGTTGATATTAACCCATAAGGTATGCCCAATATCTACGGCTAAAAATATACTGTATTCTACACCCTAACCCCTATATATCCCCTTAAATTTAGCTTAGTATACCGACTCGGTTAACTTTTAAACTGCCTTATTACAGTTACCCCCTATATGTAATTAGTGTTTCTGTATTCTATTTTATCATGCCTAGACACTATCTTTTTAAAGCATTTACAAGGTCAACTTGTAATATACCTCTCAACTGTACAGATTTTCACAGAATGTCCAGATTTTTGCTTTATATTTTTGGTCCATTTTTCATAAAATTGTGTTTTTCTGGCAAACTAGTGGCAAATCATTAAAGACTGAAGTTAGAAAATAATGACAGATGTTTGAGTTTCTGATTCCATACATACCCTTTAGAAAATTCATGGTAATGCAAAACCTGTTATTCTGTCAACTTAAAACTTGTCCCTATTTTTAGGCCTTTGTCCCACTTTTATATATGGCTTTGTCTTGTAAGACTGCCTTTTGATGTAGTATCTGAGCTCCTTACTGCCAACTCTCTACAAATGTATTAAGCACTGTCAATTATGAACTAGGTAAATCAACCACTTCTTGTCTGCAATACACTGTTAGCAGTCTAATTTACTACCCTAGTATGATTTTGCTGTGCCCCACTTAAGTCTTTATATACACTAAGTTTTGTATATGCCATACATTTAGCTAAGCTATTGACCCTTTCATTCTATTTTAACTGTCCAGCTAGCCCCGATTATCAGCACTTAACTTTTATTCTCTCTTCTCTTATTAGGAGGTACCCCCATTACTGAGCTCTCCCTCCAGTTCAGTTGATACAGTCAGGGCCGATGCTAGAATTTTGGGGGTCCCCAGCAAGTTTCAAGTTGGGGGCCCTACTCAGGAGAATATCAGCTGTGACCACATTGCATTCGCACTCCCTTCCCTGTCAAGCTCACCCAGCACCATTTAACAACCACTATAGTGTCATTGCATTCAGATCATTAAGAATTGATGTGCCAAGGTACACACCGGCATTTAGTACCAATGTTACATTACGACAAAACCCTGTACCACAGCAAGGTAGCTACTCACAGGTACACACTGGCATTTAATACCAATGTTATGGACAAAGCCCTGTGTCACAGCAAGGTAGCCACTCACAGGTGCACGCACACACACTGACTGGCATTTATTACCAATGTTACATTATGACAAACTCCTGTACCACATCAACACACACACACAAACACACACACACATACACACACACACACACACACACACACACACACACACACACACACACACACACACACACACACACACACACACACTGACTGGCATTTAGTATCAATGTTATATTATGACAAACCACTATACAACAGCAAGGTAGCCGCTAACAGGCACAGACACTGACTGCATACTTCTCAACTGCCCAGATTTTCACAGAATGGTCTGTTCCTCAAAATTTGTAGTTTTCTGGATTTTTTTGTGGCAAATGATTGAATTCATTACATGAAAGACATTTCAGTTTAACTTCATATCCTTCAGAACATGCATGGAAACACCTTTTATTATAACAAATTTCATTTTATAAGAGCAATATTTAAAATTTGGCCTGATGTTTGAGGGTGTAACCCCATTATCTGTGGCTTTGTCCAGATTTTTTGTGCCATGACATTGAGAGCTATGACTGGCATTTAGTAACAATGTTGTTACAACAAGCCTCTGTACCGCATCAAGGTAGCCTGTCCCATAGAGGTACACAGACACCCACACTGACTCCCCCAAAAAGACACCCACACTGACTCCCACACAAAGACACCCACACTGAATGGCATTTAGTAACAATGTTGTTACATTACAACAAGCCTCTATACCACATCAAGGTAGCCAGTCCCACAGAGGTACACAAAGACACCCACACTAACTGGCATTTATTAGCAATGTTGCTACATTATGACAAGCCTCTATACCACATCAAGGCAGCCTGTCCCACAAAAGTACACAAAGACACCCACACTGAGTCCCACACAAAGACACCCACACTGACTCCCACACAATGACTCCACACACTGACACCCACACTGACTCCCACAGACTGACACCCACACTGACTCCCACACAGTGACACCTACACTGACTCCCACACACAGCACAGACAAGAGAAAGACAGCAATACAGCAAGGCTGAACACAGACACCCACACACAGACTCCCTCACATAGGACAGAAGCACACTAAGACAGAGACAGACACCCACACATGATAAAGACAGCATTATGGCAAGACTGAATAGAGACAAGACAGACAGCTACACAGACTCTTGCACACAGGACAGACACCCACACATAATAAAGACAGCACTACAGCAAGACTGAACAGAGACAAGACAGACTGCTACATGGACTCTTGCACAGCGGATACACCCACACATGATAAAAACAGCCCTACAGCAAGACTGACTATTAACACCCACACAGACACAGGACATAGGCATTCACCCCCACAGTACAGAGACAAGACCAGGACAAATTTACTACAAGACTGAACATAAACCCACACATGTCTAAGTCAGAACTACCACGAAACAGAACTGAGACACCACTCCCAAACACAAGACGATGACAGCAATATGGCAAGACTGAAACAAGCAGCATTAGATAAACTGACATCACTCAAGGCAATTACTGACATGCAACCTCCTGGGAAGGAACCTCATCTCTGCACTTCTGCAACTTGCTTCTGTGATCTCATTCTTTCATCTACTATCCACAAGTCAGTATCACAGATGAGTAGGGGGACACTGGCTGACCAGTAAAAAGAGCTTTGTCCTATAAGGCAGTCCTTCAAGACCATGACCCACTGCAGTCCCTACAGTATTTCTGCCACTGCTGTACCCATAAACTGGTGAATTTCCCATTCACGCTACGTTTACCCATGCGTGCATTGCAGTACTTAAACTCCTCTTACTGAAATAATTGTTTCTCCTTTATCTGCATGGTCAGTACACTGCTCTCCACCAGAGAACCATGCCCTCTGATATGCAGGTGCCAATTTTCATGCCGTCCTCTGTAGTAAACTACTTTGTTACTTTGTTGCACATTGGTTATCATAGTCACTTGAGGTCAGAAGGACAACATCATTTGCTTCAAGAAAATAGCATCATTTGCAAGCAATAAAGATGCAACCCTCATATCACCAGACTGCATACTGTCTGGACCTTATCTCTGCCCTGATATCATATCTATGATGATCACAGCTGCAAAACAGACAAAACACATTATTGTCCTTTGCTCACCTTGAATGTTGTTAGCTTAGAGATATGAATGCAGATGCAATTCTCACATCTCCAAAGGAGGGACCGAATGGCATATAGCAAAAAAAAAAAAAATCATAGGACCCAATGCAGTGGTAGCATCTCCAAAAAACATTCTGAGTGCATACATATACCTTCTCCATTCTGGGAGTATTGGCACACTCCCTCAACTCATACATCTGTACAATGTCAAAGAGACTTTTTTTAATCTCAGTCATTTTATTGAGGAACATTTTATATTACAAAGTAATCATATAAGTAAGTGCCAAAGTGCCAACACACCATTTGTCTTTATGCCATTCACTAGTACGCAACATATGGATTGATTTATCATAATCTCGACACTGCTATGCTGTGCAGTTACACTGTCTGAGTTTCTACACTATATAATGGTTCAGAAATCTCCATAATCATTTGGGATGAACAGCTGCTGCATTAACATTATTGCATTATCTCTCTGACAGTGTCTAGCGGGCTTAACTGCAACACCTGTGCCTCTCATCTCCTCCTTCAACTCTTTTCATTATGCTCTGCACTATTTTCCTAACTTCCAACAACATCTTATTCACGTTCCTGGATCATTTGAACTTTACAAACTGAAAGAACCTTTAATCCTCTTCACAACTTTCCTCCACTATGTTATGCTACCTATCATTATCCTTCCCCTTTGTCCTTTTTCGAAAATTATGCTATCTGCAATTCAACGCACCCTCCCATAAACATTAGGATACAGACTAATATTTAAATAGTTTGTCAGAATGCCATTATGAGTACATTTCACTGAAATGAAGGGTTCCTATTAGTACCCTGAATGCTTGAAATGTCAAACATCATATGGTCAACGCCATATGATCGACATTTTAAGTGTTCAAAGGTTAAGCATAACGGCGCCGTTCAGTGCAGAATGGGAGAATTTCCCTTTTCTGCACTGAAGTGCATTCTCGGAGTTGGTATATTTAAGTAGGGGGGATGTGGGGGGTGCAGGGGGCTTGCACCCCTGCCTGCACCTTTAAGGTAATTTTTTTTGTTTTTTGTTTTTTATTATATATTCGAACTTTCGAACTTTGATCATATGTTGTCGAACATATGGGATTTGAAGTTTTGAAAGTTCGATTATATAATATAGACCCAAAATGAAGCACTTGTCATACTCTTTGCTTCACTGATGTGCATACAAAACTTAGAGGTGGGGTCTCCCCCACAAGGGAGTGCAAGGGGGTTGCCTCTGAATAAAAAATAGTGTTAGTTGAAAGTGGTCTTCGGAAAAAAAATATTCCAAATTACTTATGTTCAGAGGTCTTTCCTTTGAACTATCATCATGAATCCAAGTATTCAACTCAAAAACAAACTAGATTAGCTTTGTCTGTATATAAGTAAACAGTAAACACATTATGCTGTTTAAAGAATTGAAATACAATAACCTAGCCAACAAACACAAATGTCATTTGTAAATACAAATTATTAAGCTTAAAAACATTACATTACAAGCTAAAAAAGTTTCAATAACTATTTACCAGTTGCATACCTGGTGTCTTAAATTCGCTGTTCCAATTGAATTTTTATTTATTTTTATTTATTTTACATTTGTTGACCGGGACAGTCCGACTGTAGCCCTAGTATAGAGCCTTGTGGTACTCCAAGGGTGTTAGGTAGAAGGTTAGAGAGTTTGTTCTGCCAGAGGACAGCCTGCTGTCGACCATTCAGGTAGGATTGAAACCACTGGAGGGCTCCAGTATCTAGACAGAATGTTTGCAGGGTGTGGATTATAAAGGTCCATTTTCAGCAGAGGCCCGGGGAGAAAAGCTCCAAGGGTAAGCAGATACAGCATTAAATAATACCAGCATTACATATTACAAACATACTATTTACAGAGCTACATAAGTAAGCAAGTTAGTTCCACAGGTCACAGTTAATCCTGAGCACAAGTCAGGATTAAATTAAATTACACAGTAAACTGGTTAACAGATTTTTACACATTCTAGAGAGAGTTAGCCAGGCTTGATACATTGACATAGCCAGTTAAGTGATAAATGTTGTTTGAGTCTAGTTTTAAATTGACCTAAGTTGGAAAGTAAGGTAATATCAGCTGGAAGAGAGTTCCAGGATCTACTTACAGAGTTTGCAAAGAGAGAATCACCGGCTGTGTTATTAATTTTGCTAGTTTGAATTAGTAGTTTGTTAGAGGATCGACGCGGTCTAGGATTGTTATAGGGGGTGATAATATTTTTAAGTGCAGGAGTATTGTCCAGATTATAGAGGATTTTATATGCCATAATCAGTTGGTTATACTGGATTAGGCTGGGTAGTTCAAGCCACCCAAGCTGATTTAGATTGATGCAATGATGTGTCCTAAAAGGCAGCCCAGTGGCAAACCTGGCAATGTGGTTGTAGCAAATTGAGAATTTGTTAAGGACAGTCTTGCTTAAATTCGAGAGTAGAGGGGATGCATACAGAAGGGTTGAAAGAAGGTGAGAGCGAGCTATGGCAATTTTAGCTGGAGGGGTTAGGAAGGCTTTTATTCTGTAAAGTGACCCTAGTTTTTTATTGATGGTTTTGATAGTTTGGTTAACATGTAGGTCAAATTTTAGATTATTGTCTATGATGACACCTAATAGTTTTGTAGATGGGTCAGGGGAGATTATTGTGCCATCATTTGATTTTATGGTAAAGGTGAAAGCGGTAGACCTACGTGTTGGTGAAAATAACAGCATTTTAGTTTTTTTGGGATTTAGGATCAGACGATGTTCAGAAAGCCAGTTTTCTATTGTATTAAAGGTGGTCTGGGTAGCTGACAATAACTCTACTGGAGATGTGGCTGAGCAAATAAGAGTAGAGTCATCAGCATATTGGATACAGCTGACTTTTGGGATGACATTATAAAGGTCGTTAATGAAGAAGGAGAACAGCAAGGGCCATAGTATAGAGCCTTGTGGTACTCCAAGGGTGTTAGTTAGAAGGTTAGAGAGTTTGTTCTGCCAGAGGACAGCCTGCTGTCGACCATTCAGGTAGGATTGAAACCACTGGAGGGCTCCAGTATCTAGACAGAATGTTTGCAGGGTGTGGATTAAAAGTTGGTGATCAACCATATTGAATGCCTTGGAAAGATCCAAAAAGAGGGCTGAGGATATATAATTATTGTTGCGATTATGGTTTATGGTGTTAGTAAAGGTTAGGACGGCTGAAGTAGTGCTGTGATGAGGACGGAAGCCATGCTGAGTGTCTGCCATAAGGCGATTTTGGATTAGGTGGTGCATGAGTTGTCTATGAATACATTTTTCCATAATCTTTGCAAGTGGAGAGATTATAGCTATTGGCCTATAATTGGAGAATTCAGTAGAGCTGCCTCCTTTGTGAAGTGGGATGACATAGGATATTTTCCAGATGGTGGGAATTTTAGCTTCTACTATGGTTCGACTGATTAGTATTGAGACGGGGTAAGCAATAGCATCAGCTGATTTTTGTAGGTACTCGGCAGGGAGTTGATCAGCAGAAAGTGTAGTGGGTTTTAATTTTTTGATCAAGGTACGGATAAGTGAAGTGGCGACTGGTTGGAAGCTGAACACAAATAGGTTTCTAGGGGTGCTACTTTCAGGATCAGGGGAGCTAGGAGGTAGTTGGCTAGCTAGGGCTTGAATTGTCTCAGTAAAGAATTGGTTAAAACTGTCAGAAACATCTTCAGGGGTTTTATCAATAGTAGCAGCAGGGATTGGGGTTGAAGTTTGTCCAGAATGTAGTAGATCATTTAAACCTGCCCAAAACTTCTGAGGGTTATTTTGATTTACTGTCTGTAAATTACAGTAGTATTGTTTTTTGTCTTGTAAAATTTATATTTTAGTTTCGTTCCTGGATTGCCTGTATTTAATGTGATCTTGAGGGTATTTAGAAGAATGCCATAAAGCCCATGCTTTGTTTCTAAGGGTAATTTTGAGTTTAGACTCTATAGAAAGCCATGGTGCAGTTTTTGCCTTGGTTCTGTTTGAACGAACAGGTGCATGCAAATCAAGGATCTCGCTACGCTATACTATATGCTATAATTACGCTATAGAACAGTATTTCACATACAAATCTTAGCGACAACTGAAAAGAATTTCATGGACTACAATCCAGTGTGCAGAAATGAAATTGCAGGAAATTACATATATATATAAAATACCCTCATAAAACAATTAAATGCACACTTACAATTGAGAATTAGTTAGCTCTGGTTTGACAAGAGCTTCTGTCAAAACAATTTTTTTAACTTTCCTTATAGTTTAAGTTTCTGTGTAAACCAAATTGCAGATTCCTAACCCTTTGAATATAGTGGAATATATATTTTGCCTCTTGGTGTGGGTATAGTATCTGTAGTAGGGTTGCAGTGTAGTAGGGCATTACTAGATCTTTTACACCTATTACTCCTAAGTTCTGAATATCATGTAACATCCTAGATGTTTTACCCATAAAAAGTGAACAAGTATACACCATAGAGAATAATGCAATTAATGCACTGAAATATTTTTTTTAACATTTGGACATATTAATTGTAGTGAATCTAGAAGAGGTTTTTATATCATAGCATTGTCTGCAATTAACATATGGCATGCCCCCTCTATGTTTACTACTAATTAAATTCATTTAGAGATAGAGGGACTGACCTGTTCCTTCTTATGATGGCTAAATAACCACATTAAAAGCTACAATTTATGATAATTAAACTGGTACTCATCTAGCATCAGGTAACCAAACAAAATAAAAAAGTAATTAATTAAAAAAGATTCAAGTAATATTGGCCAAAATTTGTCAATAATTTGCCTAACTTTGAATAAATTAGACTTAAATGTCATGACAAAACAAATGTTCTAATCATGTGCATTGGTAGTTTTTATTAATATTAGTAGAAAGACAGCAAGTTTTTCTCTGTGAGTCTATCTATCTATTTATCTATCTATCTATCTATCTATCTATCTATCTATCTATCTATCTATCTATCTATCTATCTATCTATCTATCTATCTATCTATCTATTTTGAGCAATTAAGCAGGCATACAGCTTACTTTTAAATAGCTTAGCATAGATTAAGTAGTTTTGTCTATAATCTTTCAATATCTAACATATGGTGCATGTCTACCATGCAACAGTTAAAATGCTGTGAACCCAGATGCGGCAAGGGTTACTTCTTTTACAGGGAACAGGAGATACAGCATCAGCTGGTCCCAGCTTATCCATTCTGTCTCTATATTCCTTTGCAACACAGCAAATTGTCTCAGTTTTGCCATCTATCAAAGACTACCATATTTCTCCCAAAAATAAGACTGGGTCTTATACTTTTCCCCCCGCCGAAATGCGCATTAGGGCTTATTATCAGGGGATGCCTTATTTACCCCCCCCCGTAGAACAATCTATATTTATTCATGTACACAAATCGACATTTATTCATGTGCACAAATCGACATTTATTCATATATAAAAATTAATATTTATTCATGTACACAAATCAATATTTATTCATGTACACAAATTGGCATTTATTTGCTACTTTCCCATTATTGGGCAACAGTTCTAGGTAACGTGTTAACAGTTGTGTGAGAATTCTATATAAACAGTGCAACAAACATTTCAACTTCAGAATATCTACACCTTAGCTTTCACAGTGCAATATTTCATGCTTAACAAAGTGCAGAAAAATCTCAACACATGTGTATTGGAGGAGGGGAATAAAACAGGTGAATAACTGCCACTTTTTGGGTGGTGATGCTTTCTTTATTCCTTACCCAAACCCTAAGAGAAGAATAATGGAAAGCATTAAAAATGAAGCCTGGGAACTAGTGGCCTTACTTTGAAATTACCCATTGATAATGAAATGTTACCTTAATACAATAAAGTCAAAACACTGACAAGAACTTGCTGGCAGCTGAAAGCAGAAGCAATCCATTCTGTTGCCCCAATGACGGAAAAGTTATTCAAACAGAGTCATGTCATCTTCTTCTAGAACATTGTCAAAAGTCTCCAACCCCCAAATTCCAGCCTGAATTTCTTGTGACTCCATTTCCTGTAGAAGCATTGGCCCCAATCTGTCATGCCCAGCAATAGAGCTCTCCTTAAATGAGTACCGCTTGTCCAAGTAGCCTGCTCGTAGTGCATTGGCAACACAACTGTCAATGATTTTATCCCATGAATTCTTCACCCAAGTCACAACCTCTTGCAGTCTAGGCTTCACAAAGTTTCCACCCTGATTTTTCTCCATTCTGTTTTCAATGTAGTTATTGAGTTCCATGCGCAAATGGACCTTTTATGGCTTGTTTATTGCAATATCAAGAGTCTGGAGATAGGCAGTCATTCCTGTGGGAATCCTTAATTGATCTATTCTTCTCTGTATAAGGAAGTTCTTCATGTCTTTATTGTGGTGAGTGCTGCCTGAATCCCAGACTAGCAGACCTCTTTTACCACCTCGCAAAACAAGTGGCAGCATTACATCGACCCACTTCCTTATAACTGCTTGTGTGCACCAGGCTTTTTCAGTTTCAAGAATGTAAATGCCTGAAACATGTTCAGTCTTATCTTTCTTGCCCTTATAATGATTAGAGGTGAGGTTTTCTTTCCATCTAGATAAATTGCCAAAATACAGGTAACACGTGCACTTTTGTAACCAGTGAGGAGAATGTAGATTGACAAAGCACCCCTCTGATCAATTGTTGTTTGAGATCATTGGCCCATAAACACTACAGTTTCATCCATAGCAATTACGTTGGAGGGCTGGTATTTAGAAAAGTCGATACCATCAACAAAGGACTTGAATGCAAGTGCACGTTTATTAACTTCAGTATCTTCCAGCTTGAGCAGTGTTGCTGATCTTCTTAGAGACAGTTCATATCGCTGAAGGAAGTCATCCAGCCAATGTTGTGATGCTTTGAATTCTTCAGGGGATATTTCTAACTGTGGTGCCATTGTAAGGGCAAATGTTTGAATATCAGCCCTGCGCACAACCAAAGCCTTTGCTCTCCTGTTAGCAATCCATTCATAGATGATGTCTTCCAGCTCAGGAAATAAAGGTTGCTGACCTGATCCACACTTGCACTTCTTAGCATTTCCCTCGTCCACCTGTTGACTGCAGTTATTGTACTCTGCTCACCATTTTCTGACCATTCAGAGATCCAACTTCTTCTCATTGCAGAACGCCATCAGTTTCTTTCCTCGGGAGTACTCCAAAATTCATTTCTTGTACTTGATGGAATAGCTCTTTCTTTTTACAATCATCTTGTCTGGGGGGGAGGTTAATTGAAGACTTATGAGACAGGACTGGCAACAAAAATGGTGACAGTTACGAACACACAACAACACCTGTTCATTATCAAGTGCGCACGTTTTACGTGCGTTGTCTGTACTTTGACCATTCAAAGTACACTTGCCAGAGTTTATGGGCCAAGGATCTCAAACATCAAGTGTGAGTGAGGATTAGGGTTACAGTAAGAATCATGGAGGACTCCCAGGGAAAGAATCTTACAACTTTCTGCAAAGAGAAGAAGTTGGGTGTCCGAATGGTCCAAAAATGGCTAGCAGAGTATGATAACTGCAGTCAACAGGTGCCAATAATATTATTTTATAATTCAACACATCCATCGTGTGTTGTTTACAATCTTAACTGGGGCTTATTTTTGGGGTAGGGTTTATATCATTACCACGCTGGAAACCATGCTAGGCCTTATTCTCTGGTTAGGACTTATTGACAGAGAAATATGGTAGTAATTGGGAGAGCTGTACTTTCACCTCTGAAAGAACCCATGTAAAAACCTCTTCCCATGTATCATCGAGTTGAGTTTCATTCAATCAGGCTTTTCTTAGTCTAATGGCTTATTAACCATGATGTGATGATTCCTAACATATTAATATGAATATATCTATTATATCTAGATGTATATCTATGTCTATATATATATATATATATATATATATATATATATATATATATATATATATATATATATATATATATATATATATATATATATATATATCTATGTATGTATATATATATATATATATATATATATATATATATATCTATATATGGGTCTACTGCAAATGGTTGAATTCCCACAATCTCGAACTTCATATGGCCAACCTCATATGATCAAGTTTGTGAAAGCTCGACCGGACTGCATGGAGATCTGCATACAGCATGTAATGGGAATATTTCCAGTTACTGCACTGTAGTGCGATCTTGAAGTTGGTATATTAAAGTAGAGGGGTGGGGGTGCAGCCCCCCACATGAGGGGTGCAGGGTGGCTTGCCTCCCTGAAAAATACTGATTTTTATCAGCATTTCTTGTGTTTTTTGCCGGTTCAGAAAACCAGCTTTCGCGATAATGCACTTTCACGGTAGTGCAGTTTCGTTCCTGTGGGTGTCAATGTTACCTGTTTGAGATTTTGGGATTTCGAGCAAATAACATAGACCCATATATATATATATATATATATATATATATATATATATATATATAGAGAGAGAGAGAGAGAGAGATACACTTATGCATATAGAGGTAGATAGATGAGTGTGTGTGTATGTGTGTGTGTGTGTGTGTGTGTGTGTGTGTGTGTGTGTGTGTGTGTGTGTGTGTGTGTGTGTGTGTGTGTGTGTCTGTGTGTATGTAGTGTATGTACACACACACACACACACACACACACACACACACACACACGCACACACGCACACGCACACACACACGCATACTAAAGCATTTTACATTGTTTGGAAGAAATAAGACCTTCTATGAAAAAAGTTTCTCAGTTTTTAAGTGAGGTTTATTTAAAGAGACTGGTGAAAAAACCACCCTTGCAGGTTCAGCGCCTTTAAACTCCTCGATTCAGATAGATGTGTACAAAGTTCTTTATAATCCACAGGTTATGTTGTAAACAAGAATGCCAATAAACGAAAAAACCCAAATTGAAATTTTATTAAGCTTAAAAACAAGCTTTTCATCGGTGCTCTGCACCAACTTCCTCAGAAAACAAACTGCACCACACATTTGTCTCACTATAAATACATCATTACTCAACTCAGATGCGCCCCCTAGCAGCTCCCCTTTAAAAAGCACATAATTACACTTTGAAATTTTGAACTAAGAAGCAGCCAAAATATTCAACAATTTGGTATAGGTTCATAGGTTCATACTAGGCTATCTGCCCTAGGGCATTTATAAGCCTAGCCAGAGTATGTTTGGCTTTCGCCACCCATTTTAAATTAATTTTGCTATGTCCTTTTTTGAGGTTAGTATACAGTGCCTCTACCTAACAGTGACACAGAAGTGATACCCGTTGTAAACCTACGATCTCCCATCCACTCATCAAGATTCCTCTTGAAGAGAGTCAATGAGGGACTCTGCCTAACCTGGACTGGGATTTTATTCCAGAGTGAAGGGAGCCTCTGGGTTATGAATCTGTCCCTCCAGCATGTCCTATTTATTTCAGAGCTGAGGTTCAAGTCTCTCGAGCTTGTAGCTCGATGGGATTTGGATTTTTTGAGGTGCAGCATGTCCCTTAATTCCGGGTTGGACATGGCTTTATACGTCAGGCACAGATCGCCTCTGAGAAGGCGGTATACCACTGAGTAGAGCTGGAGTTTCTTTAACCAGGCAGCATATGGCATCTGTTTGAGCTCTTTGATCCTCTTGGTGAGGTACTTTTGGGGTGTTTCCAGTTGCTGCAGGTGTTTGGTAAGGTACATCCCAAAAGGGGCATTGTACTCGATTATGGGCTTGATATGGGATGAGTAAAGATGCACGATGACCTCCCCTGATCTAGATGTGAATCCCTTCATGATTAGGTGGGCTATATAAAATGTTTTTCTAACCACTTTGGCCACGTGGTTGTCAAATGAGAGATTGCTATCAACTTGGGTCCCCAGGTCCCTAATTACTTCTTCTGTACTTAATGGATTACCACCTATGTGGTAATTTGTGGGCACTTTGTTTTTGCCAAAGGGGATGACTATACACTTTTTGGCATTTAGCTTGAGGCCATGGCTCTGGCACCAGTTGTCTGTTTCTATGAGGCCCTTTTGGAGGATGCTTGTGTCAGCTGGAGAGTCGATTATGGTGCCCAGTTTGCAGTCATCTGCGAACTTGGTCAGCCACAGTCCTTCTGTGTTGGCCTGTACCTCCGAGAAATATATACCGAACAAGAGAGGTCCCAGGACTGAGCCTTGTGGGATGCCACTTGTAACTGGTTTGGAGTCTGACATGGTTCCAGCAATTCTAACCATGTGGGTTCTGTCCTTGAGCCAGTTTGCAACCCATCTAGTGACATAGGGGTTTATATTTAAGCTGGTGAGCTTATCTATAATGCCCGAGTGGAGTATTGTATCGAAGGCTTTTGCAAGGTCCAGGTAGGCTGTGTGGACCACCTTCCCTTCGTCAATGGCCTTGGTGATGGTTTCAAAGAAGTCGACCAAGTTTAAGAGGCAGGATCTACCCTTAACAAAGCCGAACTGGGTAGGATCAAGTGTCTGTAGGTCCCCAATATCTTTATTTATGAGGTCCATGATGATCCTTTCCATAGCTTTGCAGACCAAGCTAGTGAGGCTTATGGGGCGATAGTTTCCAGGGTCTGCTGAGGCACCACCTTTGTGGAGAGGGACCACTGTTGCTGTACGCCATTCTTTGGGTACATATCCTGTAATAAGGCTGAGATTGAACAGTAGTTTTGTGTTTGGGTTTAGCTCTTCTTGGAGTTCATGTAGGACGCAGCCCAGGACACTGTCTGGTCCCATTGATGCTGTGTTTTTTGCTTTGGAGAGGGCGGCCCTTACCTGAGCATCTGAGATGTCAGGGGGGCAGCACTCTGCTGGGATAGATATTTGCCCTTTTGGTGGGGGGGTGAGCTGAACCTGTCAGCTAGGATGTTGGCAATGTCTGTGGGTCCAGTGTATTTTTTGTCATTTTGGACTAATTCTGAGCATATCTGGGAATTCCCACCCAGGTTCCTAACATAACTAAAGAAAGCCTTATGATTATCCTTACTGTCCTGTGCAATTTTTCTCTCGAAGCTGGCCTTAGACGATTTTATGAGTGCCCGTAGTTTTTTGCTAATACTGATCAGAGATGCCTTCCCTTTTTGGGATTTTGCTCTATCATGTAGTAGCTTCCTCCTTCTGTTGAATAGTTTGTTTATGGCTGGGGTCCACCAGACAGGACGTCTGCCTTTGGAGGATTGGGTCTTGGTTTTATTTGGGATTGCATGATCCATGCATTCCTGAAGGTATTCATAGAATGCATTTATAAAGGATTCTGCGGTCTGGGCCATATTTTCCACAGGCCCGGTGGCTTTGAAGGATTCCACCTCAGTTTTGAGGAGTGTGAAATTTGCTTTAGAGAAGTTTTTCACTGTGGTTTTCTGGGCAGGGGGTGGGGTTGTGATGTGAATATCCAGTTGGATTAGTTTGTGGTCTGATCTTACCAGTGAGAGATACACTTCTGGTCTGGAGCATAGAGTCCCCATGTTGGTGATGATCCGGTCCAGTATGTTTTCCCCTCTTGTGGGAGTGGTAACAAGTTGTTCCATAGCATTTGAGTTTATGAATTCTAGGAACCTTTGGGCTAGGGTGTTGGAGCTAGAGTAATGCTCCCAGTCTATGTTTGGGTAGTTGAAGTCGCCCAATATAATGGTGTTTGGAGAGACATTCATATTTTCCAGTGTTCTCAGGAAGGCTGAGTGGGGTTCCTGGGTTTGGGAGGGTGGTCTGTAGCAGGCTATAAACTGGAAGGCAGTTTTACCCACTGTTAGTTGCACATGGATAGACTCTGATGCTTCGTGCTGTGCCACCAACCTGGAGGTGTGGGTATCTTTGATGAATATTGATACTCCCCCTCCTTTTGTAGTTGGTTCCAAGTTTTGGGGCCGAAAAGCATGGTATGAGGTATAACCTGGTAGTGCTGGGGTGCTCTCGGGAGCCCTGAACCAGGTTTCTGTTACTGCACAGATATCAATGTTCTCCATGCTAAAGAGAGTTTTGAGTGCATGCATCTTGAGGTTTAGACTTCTGGCATTGAGTAGCATTACTCTTAGTTTCTTATCCCTTGTGATACCTATGGAGGTGGGTTTGTCTTTTGAGCCTTGCCTAAAAAGGCACTATGGGGGTAGGAAGAGCCTTTGCCAATATCCGAAAGCCCAGGGGTGACAGGTGCAAGCCATCCTTAGCGAAGCATCGTGGCTTGTCGAGCATATCATCCCAGGCTGACAGGCATTGGATCCCCTTTGAATGACACCAATACTTAAGCAAATTGTTGAAATTGATCATCTTGTCTTCATATTGTGGCATCATTCTTGGTGAGGGTAAGATGCTACTCAAGGTCAGGGTCATACCAGCCTGGGCTACATGCTCAGAGAGCTCCTCTATGTCTCTTTTCATGTAGTCCAGGGAGGTACGTCTCAGGTCATTCACACCAGCATGGACAATGACTGAGTCATATTTGTACTTGCCTTGGAGTGACCTGAGTGCTTGTGTTATGTGGCGGATCCTAGCACCCAACAGGCTGCTCACCGTGAACTTCTCCTTGTTCAGCCTGGTGAGCAGGACGTCAGTGTGCCTGACGATAGAGTCACCTAGTACAAGTGTATCAGGTGTGTTGTTTAGCCTTAAGGGCTGTGACTGCTTGGCACACTGGCTTTGTGAGATATGTGTTGCATGTGTTTTGTTTTGGGGTAGCGGTTGCTTGGGTGTCTGCTTTGGAGGTCTCTGCTGCTTAGGCAGATCTTTATTTAGAGCCTCCAAGTATGTTTTTGTGTGATTATGTGTTTAGTTTGCTGTCGTGGTAGGTCTATGTGAGACTGGAATTGTAGTGAGTGTGGTTTCCTTCTCCTCCTGACTGGTTATGCCAGTACTGAGTTGAGAGAGCTTAGCCTCCAGTTTGGCTATATGGTTGCATCTCTCACATGTGTTGGAATTTGTTGGGAGGAGGAGAGGGTTGTCTGTGTACATGATGCAGTTGTAACATTGCCTCAAGATTCCCAGATTCACCAGCTGGAGCAGAGAGGAGATTGACAACTGACCTTTGGACATGCTAGAATAGTATTGGGAATTCCTTTATAATTGAAAACAAGGGCCAATGAGGAACAAGGTACTCAAGGGGAGTTTGTGAGGGTGTAGTGCTTTTAATTTTTTAGTGCTGACTTATACAATTGCTTAGTGAGCAAGTGCCAGGTAACTTAAGTGCAATGTGTTACAGGTAACTTAAATGCAAAAACAACAAACAGTAACTTTCTTTCAAGTGAAACAAGGAAATAAGTACAGTAAGCAATGCAGATATCACTAGGGATCCATAGAAGCGCTGGAAAGCCATGTTTTAGGTGGAATTCGCGTCCCAGGGAAATAACAAGCAAACAAACAACAAGCATACAAACAAAGCTAGATTCAGCAGGCCTGGATCTAGTCTATGCTACAGCAAACAAGGTGTACCAATTTCAGTAAGAAACAGTTACAATATGCAGGCACAATAAACCTTTAACCAGAAATTCCCAGCTCAGAAGGGCAGAGTCCAGCCTCTCCTACTACTCATACCTGCCATCAATGCTGGTAAACCAATAATGCTCCAAATATTGAATCTTAAAGCCACCATATTTGTTTTTTTTTTCGTTTATTGGCGTTCTTGTTTACAACATAACCTGTGGATTATAAAGAACTTTGTACACATCTATCTGAATCCAGGAGTTTAAAGGTGCTGGACCTGCAAGGGTGTTTTTTTCACCAGTTTGTTTTTTGTTTTTTGAATTTTTATTTAAAGAGACAACAGAAAAGTACTTTTTGGCAAAATAACATGGATGGTAGCAAATCCCAAAATCCAGTCCATTCAGAGCAGTCTTAACAGGGTTTGGCTCACAGTTCCAATATTCCTTCATTTAGGGGTTTTCAAAGCCAAGCTACATTTACAGACACCAGTATTTTCAACAGTTTTTATCACATAAGACTGGTGAAGTTCCACTGGTTACTCAACAGCTATTTCCCCTGACATGACTTCAAAGACACATTCTAAACTTCATATGTCTGTGCCTCCTTCTAGATTGCCTCCTGTAGCTCAGCGGAGCCTATAGTTCAGCATCCTTTCTCAGCCTGAGGTCAGGAATCTGATGTTCCCCATATAGTTCAGTGATTATATATCTAGTCATCCATCTACTTCATATTGGGTATTATGGAGCCTCTCTCTCTGGCTCAACTACCTATTCTCTCTCATGATGTATCCTCTAATAAGGGATCTTGCAGGACACAAATTGGGCAGTACAGTTTCCTGTGTCAGTAGTCACTATGCCACATACTGTAGAGCTGCTGTATATCTGTTATGGAGTCTAATAAATGTATTCACCAGTCACTGGTATGCCGCAGATACTTTATGGAAAATAAAGGACAGAAATGTGTAATGATAGATTCTATCTGGTATAGAAAATGGTCCTGGGCTAGTTAGATTTGCAAGCAGCCCTTGTTTATATCCAGAGTAGTGAGAACTCTAGCCTTATACAATTGTCATTCAGTTTGGCTGCTCTGGTAATGACAAAAGAATCAAATTTAATATGCTGTTTACTTCTGTGAAGTCATTGGAAAGCAGTATAGATACATCAGGCTTGAGGACTAATACATATTATTTGCTAACCTCTAGATAGGGTCTATGTTAAATGTTCGAACATCCAAAATGTCGAACATTACATGGTCGAGACCAAATGTTCGACATTTGGATGTTCATACATAAAAAAAAGAAAACACAGAAAAAAACACTTTAACAGTTGATTTCTGTGATTTCAGTTATGTTGTTAATATCCTCTCCCTTTAAATCTCCCATTAATAGCTGTAGAACCATAAATTTAAATGAATGTGAGGGGATGCTGTATAATGTGCTGAGACAGTGCATTAGTTTTAATCTGTTTGGTGATGTCTCGCATGTGCCAAAGAATCCTTTCCTTAAAAAGACAATCTGTTTTGCCTACATAGTAGGCAGGACAGTTCATACAGCCAGCTACATATACTAAATGTTTACTATTACAGTTAGCTTGTCCCTTAAAAAAGTACTTCAATCCAGTAATAGGATGATTGAAAAAATTAGCTACATCAATAAAATGGCACGCCTTACATCACATCTCCCATATTTTACAGTTCCTTGTCTATATTCAGGTATCTGTTTTCTAGTTTGGAACCCATTATTAGCGCAGAGAAGTCTCTTAATATTTTTCTTATTCTTGTAAACAAAATGAGGTTTCTCCCCTACTATTCTTTGAAGTACTATTTCAAAGGTTGAACTAAGTGTAATAGTAAGCATTTAGTATATGCAACCTGCTGTCAGGACTGTACTGTCTACTATGTAGGCAAAACAGTTCATCTTTTTAAAGAAAGGATTCTTCGGCACATGCAAGACATCACCAAACAAATTAAAACTAATGCACTGGCTCTGCACGTTATGCCGCATCCCTCACATTCATTTAAATTTATGGTTCGACTGCTATTAACAGAAGATTTAAAGGGAGGGGATATTAACAACAGAACTGAAATTGCAGAAATCAACTGGATTATTAATTTAAGGGCATATTGTAAACCAGATATGAATGGTATGGTCCCCTTAAAACCTGTATTGAAAGCAAGATGCTTTCGTAAACATTATTAACTGAAATTTTTGAAAGGTGTATTTTTCCTTAGTTTTCCTGGTAGAAAACTCACTTATTGGATAAGAATGGAGATGCTGGCCAGGAACAACTTTATGAGTGACTGCGCTTGATTTTAAGAATCTCGCTGATGGAAATAGAACTTACAAATGTAATTGAAGACCTTCTATTGGACAGCATTAGAGGTGTTGGCTCAAAACTAATTCATCATTGGCTATATTTGGTACCACTGAGAAAACTCTGCTTATGATAATGGGAACCTTAGTAGTGCAAACATCCTGAAAGAAAAAAAAAAACAGTTTTGAACAGGATTGAAAGTGTTGGCCAGTAACTACTTTATTATTGGCTGTAATAAATTCTGAGAACTTTGTGGATAGAAACAGAACTTGAAGACATAATGGAAGATTGCCCATTGGACAGCATTAGAGGTGTTGACTTGAAATAATCCTATGATTGGTTGTGTTTAGTTTCAATTGAAAAAATCCTATCCACGACCATGGGAACTATAGCAGTGTAATGCTCCAATGAAAGATATTGGATTGGATCAGAATAGAGACATTGGCTAGGAATTAATCTACTTTTGGCTGCATTTTTGTTTTAATTAAGATAATCTAGTTAACGGAAACAGGATCTAAAGGAGGGTAATCCAAAAGCACTTATCCTGTGTGGTACACCTCTGCTAAACATTGTATGTTCGTTTTTATTGATTATTTTAAATAAACTTCGATTTTATCATTGACAGCAGTTCCATGGTGGTATTTTCATGGTTTTCTTCCTGAATTTTTACACATTTTTACACAGAATACCTTTGGCAGCTAACAGTTTTGTTGTTTTTTTTTGTATTTTATAGGGTACTCCATTTTGTCTCCATGTAGACATATTACTTTTTATAGGTTCATAGCTTGATAGATTAGTACTAGGCTAACTGCTCTTTTGGGCCAAATTAACCCTGGCCAATTACCCCATGTGAGAATCAAGCCCTGTACCTTGTGTCTGTAAGGTAGACACCTTAACCATTATACCAACCTTCCACCTCTAGTTGTTTTACTAGTTATTTTATGGTTGCAAACATGTTGTGATCTAACTAGTGTGGTCATAATATATGAATCCATCTTCTCTTACCTCTCTCACCATGATATTACTTTGTATAATTTTAGTAACAACGCAGTGAGAAAAACAGGCAGATTGGCAGATTCTAAATTTGTAGTAGTTTAAAGATCATCATTAGTGCATTCCATACACATGCTGTTGGGTACAGTTTTTGCTTAGCGTTAACATTTTTAGAGGTACCATCTTGCTTTCAGTTCTGTGACATTTTTGCTATATGCCCTTTTCTAGGACATTAAAAAGAAACCATCTCAAGTGGGTGCATTTTTTTCTTATATACAGACAAAGACGTATACTTAGTAGAATGTTTATTATTAGCCTTTGGTGTATGCAAATCTGACTTGTGGATTGCAGTTTCAATTAATAACAGACATTCTACTAAAACAAGTAACAATGTGGAATATTTGGGTTACCTTGGGATATCAATTGTTTAAGTAGGTAGGGGAATACCCTTTCAAATGCATGTACTTCCAACATTTCTAGAATCTTATTCACATTAATTATATGATGTTCTGGCCACATGCATCTTTACCTATCTAGCTTTATTAAATACCTAGCTGTGAAACTTAACAGAGTGTGCTGTGGGTGAAAGTCCATCCCTAGCCAAAACTGTGTGTTTTCTTTACATGCATATGCATCCTGAAGGTGCTTTTAATGAAACTGCAGTTAAATATGAAGACACTGTCCTTATCTGCTTGGCTTGGGGACAGTGTTCTCTAGTTGCATATCTATATAATGGCACTAACTAAAGTTTCACATCCTCTTCATTTGTAAATATCTTTGGGGTTGAAATGGGTTCTGACATTCCTTGTGAAGTAAATGGCTGATTTATTGTCAAGGATATGTGTTGCTGGAGGCTGGGCAGGTGCTGATCAGTGGCTGGACATCTTTCCTGAAGAACAGCAGTAGAATTCACTCAAGCTTCAAGTAAGCATTTTCATTTTGAATGAGACAGAACAGCTACACTTTCAGTATACATGTTTTTTTGGCTTACCAGGAAAAAAAACAGCATCACTTTCACTACACTCACATTTTTGAGCTCCAGGGAAATTTCACCAACAGAAAATTTGCTCTACACACCATTCACGCTGATGCAAGGATTACCTTTGATAGATCAAATCTTCACATGCTCACAAGTCACTTTTCTGTGTCATTTAAGTTTCACTTGAAGCCAATGTATTTCACTCAGGAATGCTGAATGCCTACCTGAGATGAGGTAAAAGAAAACGAAGCAGGGCAAGTGGATTCAAAAGTCTCAATTATATATAAAGTGTTCTTCTGAGATCAGATTCCTTTACTTCTTGTTTCTGAGATATCGCCGATGTCTCATCTATTTTGACTTGAGGATGTGCTGTTGGGGGTCTTAGCTTCCTCTGTAAACATGCTACAGAAACTTCAGCTTCTGTCAAAGGTTTCATAACATTTATGTAGTACAACTACATTTTTGGTTGTTTCACCACATAATTTACCTCACCTACTTTTTTTCTACAATTTCAAAATGATCTTGCCAATTTGCAGAGATCTTGTTTTCATCTCTGGGTACTAATGTAAGTGTTTTATTTCTTGCTATGAATTATCTGAGATGAACATAGTTGTTATAAGCTATTAGAGGTTTCACCTGTGCTCTCTCTCTCTTATTATGTTTTTTTAACTATAAGAGTTATAGGTCTTAGCTTCTTCTACATGTCTATAAAATGCTTTATCATGATTTTATTTTGCACTCTAATCATATATATTTTGCTATAAGTAGAAAGCCATGGGTGATGTCTGCCACACAACATCTCATATTGTAATTAATCCATTTGAGGGATGGAGTACTTCCCTTTCAGTAAAAACATGACATGGAAGCAGTTGGTGCCAGTTTCACCTTTCTGGGTATGTAGCTTTTTATAACACAGACTATACAGTGTTATTAAAGCATTCAACTAGCCCAACTTTTTTAGGTGGGTGAACAGATGTCCTTAGCTGTTTCAGTTTAAAAAAATGGCAAAGTTCAGGCATTATTCTAGACAAGAAGTAGGCACATTGACCAGAGAGAACATTTTGAAATATTCCTACTATTGAAAACAGCACAGAAGCTGCCTGGTAAGAAGGTAAACATCAATACGATTCTTTGAGTTTGATGCATTGTATAGCAGCTCTTCAGGAAAGATGTCCAGCCAGTTTTGAAGCATTGTACTACAGTTCTTTGGGAAAGTTTTCCAGCCAGTGACCTGCATTTAGCCTTTAACAACAGATTTTTGCAATGATGAAACAACTATTTAACTGGAAATCCAAAACCCAGTTAGGTGATGAGGGAACTGGAAATAGAAATGTGGACCTGATATGTCCATTCCACAAAATGTAAGGATACCAATGTACTCTTAAATCTTCAATTTTGTGCTGTCTTTTGAGATTCTGAGCAAGGTGCACAAAAGTTTTCCATGTCCTTCATAACAATAGGCGAGTAAAATTTAGCCATAATCCCAGCTTTTGTCTATTCTATTTCTTAATCACCATCCAAATTGTGATTATATTGTGGTTAGGGAAGTAAATAGTGTGGGAAGAAACAGCCAGGGAATTGTTATGGCTAGGCTTGTATAGGCCCTAGGGCCTATAGCCTAGTACCAACCTATGAACCTATATGCTAACTTCAATATAAATGCTCTAAAAGACAAGGGAACTAACGACAGGCTCATAATCTGTTCTTTATCTTTTGTTACTTTGTAGAGGAGGTCTTTGCATAGCTCAAAGTATTGGTATGTAGTGAGGCTGCTCAGTTTGTTTGGTGCCTATCTACTCTTTCTATACTCTCGCTCTCTCTCTCTTTGTCTCTAGTTCTGCACAGTATATTATCTAGGCTAAGCCTTCTTGAATTTGACATGGACTATCTGAAGATCAGCCAAATCGGCATAATTTTCAGTAGCATTCTGGAATGAAGTGGCAGCAGTGACCTCTTTTGTTAGAAATACAAGTTTCTTCCCTTCACCCAGGTCTTCCTTTATAAAAATCAACTTGTATAATACTTTTCCTCAGGTGTAGTGGTAGGTTCCTTTAATCTTCTTCATGAGATATTTTACCTGTTTGAAACTTACAGATCAGCTTCTTATTCTGATTTTTTTTTTTTTTTGGTATTCCAAGGAGAAGCTAAGTTTTTGCAGTTACTTTCTTTGCTGTATTCTTAATTATGGGTTATCTTATGTCAGCTTTCACATTGAACTCTTATTACTTTAACAACACAATGTTTATCTAGTCCTTCCATGAAGCCATATCTTGGTTTGGTTTGTCTTCTAGCCCTATGCATTTTTTTTTTTGTGGGGCTTTGCATTTATGGCAATACATCCAGATTACATTTTTCCTCTCATATTATCGGAAACTATTTGAAATGTGCAAAGTCTTGACCAATTATCACAATATGTGGCAAGTTAACTGTAACATCTACTGAATATAATATACTGTGTAACTGAGTTTGAATTCCAATCTGTGTCATAGATGCTTTCCTTTGTCTCCATGTACATATTTGGTCAATTTGCTACTTTTCTATTTTTTTATTGTGATCTAACTTGTGCAATCATACTGTATAAGTCCAACAAACATTCCTTCTTTTCTCCTTCTACTATAATCGCACATTTATAAGTTTACTAATGAAATAGTGAGGGAAAATTCTAAGAGTTAAAAGTTCAGCATTTCCATAGACAAACTTTCTGGTGTAGCTTGTGGGTTAGCATTAATAGTTTTTACAGGTACAGTGTTGCTGTCAGTAGCTGTGCAGAATTTTGTAATATGCATTCTTCTTGAGCATTTAAAGAAATCTTACATGGATGTCATTTATTTCTCTTATTTTCATGCAAAGGAGCATACTTAGAAGGCGGTATATTACTGACCCTTGGTGATATATTTCTGAGATGGGGATTTTCTATTTGCATTAATAACACACATTTGACTAAAACAACTAACTGTTGAGTAAACTTGGGTAATTTGAAATGCTCATTTTCTTCTGTTGCTTGGAAATGCCATTTTAAATTTATCTACAGTCAAGATTTTTAGGATTTTACATACATTGTTTACATGATGTTCTGATAACAGTTTTAAAATAAACATTAAATTAGCAATTTGTGAACTTAGCAATTGTTCGAGCTGAATGTCCTGTTGTGAAATTTAAAATACTATATCTTGTATGATGTACCAGTTCTACCATTTTCTGGTACCTGTATACATTATCAAATTGAAGTCCCATATATGTTTTAGCCAGCCCTTAGTTAAATAGCAGGGCAGAATCCCAGCCCATTCAGTTTCTCTAGCTGCATTTCTCTGAAATGCCACAAAATAAGATTCCATGCTGAGTTCCCTCATGGTTGAACTGAGTTTTGGGTTCCCAGTGAAATGGTTGTCTGATTTATCTCTGTAGTCTCTGTTGCTGAAGGTAGAGGAAATGCTGGTCACTGTCTGGAGGTCTTTCCTGGAGAGCTGCAGTACAGTATATCAAAACTTCAAATATCTTATTCTATTCTGAATAGGACACAGTTGCTACACTTTTCATACACTCAAAATTTTAGCAACTCAGGAAACATTCAACATCAAATCAACTACACTTTCAGTACACACAAGTTTTTGACTTTGCAATAAATTTTCACCAATAAAAATTGTCTTCAAGGTAACGCTATCAGTGCTATGAGGATTCCTTTTATCACAGAAAATTGTGTATGAGCAAAATATTTTTTCTCATAGTATTTATCACGCTGGTTGGGCAGGTGCAATTTTCCAGATGAGCAAGTATCAGCTGAAGAGTAACTTTACACTTAGGAAGGCCACATTCCATTGTTGGGTGGAGGAAAATAACTGCGGTAGAGCAAGTAGCTTGGAAAGTCACTGTTTATATGACTAATAATTGTTATTCAGCTACTGCAACCACCAGTGTAGCATGTCATGATGTTTAGCAGGCATGCAACCAGTCTATTAAAGCTGCTTTTTCAGTGTTTAGCGACAAAGATGAATTATATCTTTGTAACAAAACATAAGTAATGAATCAAAACTGTGGTCTGCTCAAAACAGTCTTTCAAGTTGCAATAGGTCTTGATGCAATGCTTTTTAAAGCAAATCAGTGTTTACATTCACCAGTATTTTAAAACAGGATTTATTGTATAGGGGAAAGTTCCACTAGCTGGCATTAGAGAAAACTTCTAGACATAAAATTTCAGGGAAACCTTCTATACTGTCTTACATAGACCCTGAGATCAGGAATTATCTTTCAGCATATATATTAGCCATTATATAATTGAAAGTCAACCTGCTCTTCATTTGTTGCTATACAAACATGTCCCTGACATGCCTACTTTCTTTGCATTTTTCTCTCATAATATATCCTTTGATAAAAGCAATTATCCTTAAATTTATTTTATTATCAAGTATTGTATATGAACTAATACCAGTAACAGTAGAACAAGATATAAATCAAGTATTTGCATGTATGCTGTGCCTGTAAATGGTCTAGTACTTAGGCTGTGCCTCTAAATGGTCTATTGTGATCTGTATACTACCGTGTTAAATAAACTAACATATGTAAGTGCTCCCTATTCTCACAAATGTTCTAAATAAGAGTTACTAATTACAAAGATCAACAGCCTCAAGCTTTAAATGATTTTACAGACCCTATATTCTTTGTCCATATCCTGTAATAATAATTGCATTTTTTTCCCAGTAAGGATTTTTTAGGATTAGCAGACCTTGATCTGACCTTAGTCACTTCAATTTTTTTTACAGAAAATCCTGGCTAAATTTAAAAATTCCTAAAAAGGAAAAGTTATAGCTGTCTTCTAATTTTTGGTGAGAACTTTCCTGTCTATTATTTGATGTCCTCATAATAACACGTATTCACATTTTAGATGCAGCTAGTCACTGGACTCTTTCTTAAGTATGATTGGCAGTCTTGAATTCAACAAAAAATATACACAATGCTCTCAAACTTTTTAAAATCTGATCAAAATTCATTGAATTTCTCAGAATCATATAATATCTGTTTTCCAATCTGTTTTTTTATTATGTATTACACCACCATCATTTAGTATTCTCCATTCTAGAAATTTTATTAATATTGTATGTGGTTATTTTGTCATTCCAGCAAATTTCAGAACTATATTTTTTATTATCTTCATCAAAGAATTACAGTAGATTATATAGATAAGAAACTTTTCATCAGTTTCCATTTAACTTTGTACTAACCAATAAAACTCTCCTATTCAATCTGGATAGACTTGATTTTAATGCTATGTTCCCCTGAGATGGTCAACATGAAGTTTTGTTCAAACTGTGCACATGCAGTGTTCTAATAGAGAAGGATAGAAATCATTTTCATTACCTGTCACACCTAGAATTTTAGACAAAGCAAATGTTTTGAACCAGAATCTTGTCAGAAGATTCCAACTTAAAGATATATAGTTAAATTGTCAGTTGAAGGAATCATGTCACCTTTCAAGTTATTAACCAATAGCTAGTTTTTTTTAGATTTATCATTTCATTGGAATTTGATCCAAGAATATTCCTAGGAGTAAAAGCCATAAGAATAACAAAAAATAATAATTTTTCTAAGGAAGGAAATCCATACACAAAGTTTCTGAATATTTTAACTGACTGTTTAAGCAACTGAAATTGATTGGTCTTAGAGAATATTCATTAATATAACTAATTAAAGCCAACAAAATTGTGCTATCAATCACTTGTAGTACATTATAAGAGGTCTTTAATTTAGATTTACAAAATATATATTTATGTATCTATTTCCAACTGGCTTCATAAGAAGCAACTATCCAGTGGAAGGCTATTCCATACAGTTCAATACTGAAAAGATCTAGCTCCCCCTCTCCACTTTTTATGGTCTAATGTGATTAACAAATAGGTGCATATGGATGGCATATAAATGTCCTAATTTATTAACCTTATTTTGTATTGTTTTGTCCATCATTATAGAAGGTTACTATGTTATGTATCATATTTTGGATGGCACAGTGGTGCAGCGGTAGCATTGTCACCTAATAGTAAAATGTTCTCTAATTCAATTCCCAGCTATGGTGCCTTCTGTGCAGAGTCTGCATGTCCTCCCTGTGTTCATGTGGGTTTCCTCCAGGTGCTCTGGTTTCCTCTCATGTTAGAAAGATATGCGTTTGGAGTGTTTCTCCCCAGGCATCCACTGAAAATTGGCTTTGTTCCAAGTTGGACTTTCCCGGTTAAAAAAAAAATGTTAAATAAATAAATTGTGTTAGTAAACAAATCTTTGTTAACTTTATCAAAAATGAAATAAACAGTAGATGTTTATGAACAATACAATTCTAAAGTAATGCTATTTCCTGATGACATATTATTAACATTATTCAATAGAAAAGAGACATTAGAAGAACTAGATATTTTAATTCACATTTTACAGGACTTCAGGACTCCATTTCAATATTATAGGGAAACAAGACTCTACCTTAAAATATCTAGGAATTGAGTTATGCAGGGATAATAATGTATTAGTCTAAAAAAAACTAAAATAATATCATCAATACAATTAAAATCTCTGTGGAAAAGTGGAACAAAATAATATTAACATTTGAAGATAGACTACAGTTAATAAAAATGATTTTATTACCCAATATTCTATATATAGCTTTGGCAATACAACTATTACCAGAAAGGAATATACTCAAAGAAATAAACTCATGCCTAATAAAATGTTTATGGTTTCCCAAAAGAAACAGAATAGCTTTAATACATCATATCAGAACATTGAAACAAGAAGCATTAAACTTTCCTGATATAGAAACATATATAGAAGCATCAATATCTAAAACAATCTCAGATTGGATAAGTCCAAATTATTCTGCAAATTGAAAAGATTTACTAACTGCAATAAAAATAAATGAATTTGATTTACAAAACAAATTTCAAATAACAGATAAAAACAATTTGCCATGGCACATATTATGTATTAGTATGCAATATAACATAACTAAGCCCACTAAAACTCGTATAATTAATTATTACATTCACTCATTTAGGAAAATTATTAATGCAAATATAGATTTAAAAATCTGGTTTGATCTTTTAACACCATTCATAGTTACAAAGAACTATCCACATAAAATATACAGAGAAATAATTAATTCCTGGGAACAGAAAGGATTTGTTTGTTGGTTTCAATGTATCAAAGAACTAAAAGTTCTGGATATGCAAACAATAGAAACAACATACAAAAGTCCACAACAAGATTGGCTAACTATGTAAAGCATTCTGAAGTATTCACAAAATTTATTCAGAACAATTAGTAATTCTTCATTTAAAGAAATACCTAAACTTACGAAATACCTATATGAAATTGTATATAATGATTATGACATGGGAAATAGTATTTTGAAATTTTACAAGCTATTGATAAATTATAAAGCAACACCCAAATCCTCATATTGGAATTATATAATAAAGGGACACTCATTACAGCTAATTGAAGAAATTAAATCAAATATTTTATTATCAATAAAATATACATCCTTTACACAATACTGGAAAGTTTTTAATTGGAAAATGCTTGCACAGAGCATTCTTAACTCCAGATAGAATTACTAAAACTAATTTTTCCACAAAGGGAATATGATGGAGGTGTGAGCAAATACACAATGCAGACTGGAATCACAGTTTTTCCGACTGTATTAAAATTAAGACATTTTGGAATGGTATTAAAAACTTTTTACATGCTTTATTTAATGAATCATTTAACTTATCTAAAGCTCTAGTATTATTAAATGTGTACAAGGTCCTCATTTGAATGAGTCAAATATGTATCTAGTATGGACAATACTTGCAATTTCAAAGAAGTGTATAACAAGAAGATGGAATACAAACACAATACCGACTTTGGAAGACATCTACAGCCTACTGAAGACCACAGCATTGTTGGAAATCAAAATTAAAGAATTAAGGATTCATCCTAAGCCATTTATTAACAATCCATGGAAAAAAGTCTTATCATTGATTAAAACTTTACAATAACTGAACAGATACATTCTGATAACTGGATTGTTATACCTATAAAGTAATTGTATATATTGAGCTCTGTTATAGTGTCAGGCTAATGTAAATAGTGTGCATAGTTATTTAAGATGTTATATACAAATACTATCAGTAAAAACAAAATGAAAACTCCAGCAAAGCTAGAACTTCCACTGAGTGACCTCCCAAATTTCTTGTATCAGAGACACATGGGATATATGCAAATTATCCCTATGAACATTAGGTGTGTCACCTAATTGGCAATTCTGAATGCCCATGACTTGTTTCGTCATTTTACTGGGCAATTTCAGGCTAATAAAGCCAAACCCCACTAGCTGTGGATATGCATATTTTGGTCTTGTTATGACCTCATCAGCACAGCACAAGCAGAGTGTTTGACTAAGAATTAGAAACACAGGGCTGTTATACCCAGCTGATGTCCATTATCATTAGGGTCGCTGCAAAAATATCCCAAACAAACTAAAACAATGAGTGAGAAGGTCACTGAAAAACCAATCAGTAAAAACAAAATTAAAACTCCAGCAAACCTAGAACTTCCACTGAGTGACCTCCCAAACCACTTGTATCAGAGACACATGGTATATATGCAAATGATCCCTATGAACAGCAGGTGTTTCAGCTAATTGGTGATTCTGAATGTCCATTACTTGTTTTGTCATTTTACTGGACAATTTCAGGCCAATAAAGCAAAACCCCACTAGCTGCGGATATGCATATTTTTTCCTTGTTATGACCTTGTCAGCACAGCACAAGCAGAGTGTTTGACTAAGCATTAGTTAATGGACATCAGCTGGGTATAACAGCCCTGCGTTTCTAATGCTTAGTTAAACACCTGTTTGTGCTGTGCTGTTTATGTCTACATTATTGACACGTTTAATTTTGGAATCAATTTAGTGGGTATTATAAGACATTGTTTTTATGACCTAGCCAACATATTAAGGACAATCACCTCTGCAGATGCTAAGGTGTTGATTTCAATGTATAATACTATTGCACTTCCCCATTATTGAACATGGGGCTGCAGTTTGTTTTTAAAGCAACCTATATATGAGGAAATTATAGAGAATTTAACATTTTTGAAAGACAAATTAAACGTTTGAGAGGGTAAGATTATGCTAGTCAAATGGTAGTATTGTCTCTTTTTAATGTGATGTATAGGTTTATTAGAGGGGATTTGATAATAATATGTAAATGAATTTATAAATGATTTACATGCAGTAGAGGTTAGTGTTAATAAAGATAGGCATTTAATGAACAAAATTAATAACGTGTTGGTCAATGTTGTGCCTTATAGGACTACTTTTCTAGGAAACACCTTCCATTCATAGGCTGGCAGGTTGTGGAATATATTGCTTATAGTTTAAGGAGGGAAATGTATTTGTCTCAGTTTAAATATAATTTAGATGGGTTGAGAAGGCAGTTTATAATTGTCTTTTTACTGATGGCAAACTTTTCAGTTTGCAATTTGATATTTGATATTCTAAAGTAATTCCTAAATGTTTAGTGTTTTGTTTATACCATCTAAACTTATAATAAAGTGCTTTAAAGTTGTTTATATGTTGATGAAATAAGATTCTCTTTCTTTTGAGCTGGTGGAATTTCAGTTTGAAAACATTTTAAATAGCTTTCAGGAGATGTAAATATAAATTAATTTCACCCATTGTAAGCAAAATATCTTTTGCATGTAGTTCTGTCTTGGAATAATAATGCTTGGCAGTCGTGAATGCTTCTTTTTCTGGATTCATTCTTACACATTTGGAAAAAGGCTATATTGCAATAGCAAATATCACTGGTGATAGCAAACATCCCTGATTTGTCCCTTTTATGACATTGTCACATTGAGAGAAAAAAAAAGATCCTATTTCAGCAGTAAGATTGGGAGATTCTATATATCTGATTTAACAGCAGCATACATTTCTCATGTAACATGCACTTTAATATATTAAATAAATATAACCAGTTTACTGGATCATAGCCTTTTAAGGTCTAACAATGGATAATATTTGGCTTATCCAAATTTATTAAATATGATCTGATAAAATCTGATAAAACCAATATCTGCTACAGACATACACTCATAGACACAGACACACACAGACATGCACAGACACACACAGGCACGCACACATGTGTATGGCCAGAATCATTCAGATTAGTGCTTCCCTGCCCTTATCTCAGACGAGTAGCCTGGCATATCTTGTGCACCAAACTCCTGCATAACAAACCAATTATCAGTTCTATATATTTTAAATACAGATATAAATATGCAAGGCATATATCAACATGATTCCATTAACTACCCAGGACACAGTTACCTTTTTTCTGGATTAGTTACACTCATTGACTTAATTTATTTTGTGTGTGAAACTGAATCATATGTGCCATCGCCTGGTGTATAACATTGCCACCTTCAAAACTGACATGGTGTATACCTGATTACACAGACAGAGAGACAGTCAGCCAGACCCCCCCCCCCCACACACACACACACACACACACACACACCAC
This sequence comes from Protopterus annectens, assembly GCF_019279795.1. Classification (NCBI taxonomy): domain Eukaryota; kingdom Metazoa; phylum Chordata; order Ceratodontiformes; family Protopteridae; genus Protopterus; species Protopterus annectens. The sequence goes on along the minus strand of NC_056731.1, from coordinate 1,541,881,893 downwards.
AGAGGTATGACAAAACAATGAATAATGCTGGCTACTATACTTTCATAATGTTTATTCTTCAGAAAATTAGTATATTGGATAAATTAATATTTTGTAGAAAAGCAAGCAACAGACACACGACACCACTGCATGTAATTTTTTTCTTGAAGGACTTACAGAACCTTTTGATTTTTGAACCTGATATAACATAGTAGTTTAGTTTAGCAGTTAAGGTAAGGCACTACAAAGCAGGTAAATTCAGCATCCCTGAGACTGATTTGCTTAACCTCTTCCAATCTGCATATGAGCAAGTAACTAACACCAGACCACTATGTCAGGGACAGGGTCACTTCCAAGAAGTGCTTTTGTGCTCTCACTTTTATAACCTGCTATGTACTGCAGACATTAAATTAGATATAAAGTAAAACATTGTTACCCATATTATCAGAAGCATTCCTGCTACTGTTTATATTTGTTTATTATTCTGCTGAAGCTGCTCACACTTCTGAAAAAAATTCATTTAAAATTTGATTGTGAACTTCATACATGTTAGTAGCCCATTGGGAAATCCAGTAATTTCAGCTAGCAAAACTCTTGTAACAAGCAAGAGCCACAAGACTGGTCAGCACTCCATGGTTAATCACAACTGGATATGCAGCAAGAAATGTCATGTGTAACTTGACTTGTTTCCTCATCATTAACTCACTGATTATCATCTATTTTTCCTGTTCATCCCTGGGGGTAATCAGTTGGAAAATAGCCTTAATAAATCATTTACACAATAGTAAAACTTTTGTAGGTGTCTCAAAGTTAAAGGAATACTTTTTGTGCTTGTTCTCTTTTCAATAGTCTTATAATACAATGTCTTTGTGTTTTCACATATTGGTTATTTTCATGTATCATTTATGCTTCACAGCAAAATTTCTTTCTCTTGCTGCTAAACTGCTATTGGTCTTGCAGATGGCAGTATGGGCTCAGTCTTTGTAGCAGTCGATAAAGTTTTATAAAGTTTCTATTTACCATTTCACTTTAAAGGTTATGAGTTAGACTACTACTACACCTTTTACCTGATCATGATAGTACATAGGGAAAGTAGGCCAGCAGTTTTAACATTTCCAATGCCAGTATAAGTTATTAAAGGATTTCCCAGGAATATCTAAAAACTGTAAACTTAGGTGAGCCAACTTGTTCTGTGGTATATCAATTATACCTATCATCCCACTTGTACATAACTCAAGAATAAAACTGTTAAAAATAAGGGACATCTGTCCAAAATCAGAGATACCTAATAAAATAAAAGTTTCATATGATGGGATGTATAGCTCCAACAGACACAAAACATTGACTAAAAATTTAAGTACAGAAGTCCTGTGCCTTTTTTAAAATAAATCCTTTTACTTCTCTGTACTTGTAATCACATAATTATTAAAGCTACTATGTAAAGCAAACTTCTGCCCTCAGAAAATGTAACTTTTATACTGTATATTCTATTTGTATACAAGTAATTCTTCATACTAGCAAGATTTTTGTTAGGCATATTTCATGTCAGCACATAATTAGATTTTTTTTTTTACTTCTTGGCTTTTATATAACCCCATAAACTAGTTTTAAATTAAGTACTTTTCACATTAAAAGAAAAGGAAGTCAGCTTCATGGTACATTTAATCAGAGCCCGCCTTTGGTCAACTGGTGCTCTAGGTAAAAGGGCTCCACATCACCCCCCACACCACCCAATGCCCCCATCCTGGTCTACCTATACCATCCAGATTTCTTTTTTCGCCATTTTGTTTTACTCTACAGATTTTCCTGTATTTATTCAACACATTTTAAAGAAACTATTTCTTTGCTACAGAATAGTAAACAAATAAAGACTGGAAAAACACCTGTGCTAGAGCGGCACCCTAGGCAGCTGCATAGTTGGCCTATGCCTAAGGCCAGCTATGCATTTAATTACGCACAAAATAAACAGTGAGATTCATGATACACATAGTTCACAATAAATAGCTGACATGAGCTTTCACATATTTTTCAAGTTCACCTTTTACACTTGTACCAAAATCACACCGCACACTATATATATATATATATATATATATATATATATATATATATATATATATATTTTTTTTTTTTTATTTTATATATATATATATATATATATATATATATATATATATATATATATATATATACTAACTTGTGCAAATGTGGTGCTCATTTGGCCAGCTCACCAGCTTTGTCTGAGTTAAAACCTGCCATCAGATTCATGTCGACTCAATGAAAACAGTTTTGATGAATGTAAAAGCCTTGACAAATGTGTGCCAAAACTGTCTTCAGTGGAAATTCCAAGAAAACTTTTTTTTTCTTTTTGCAAGAAGGCAAACCTTCTGCATCCCCCAGCACACACAATGTATATACACTGACTCTGAGGTCACACAACAGTAGAGAAAAAGACAAACTCCACTGTCACCAAAAGCAGTTTCAGCAAACATACTGCAGTCATTTCTATGTTTGCCAAAACTAGCATTGGCAGCCTGATGTGCTCCCCTTGCCATCAAGATGGGAGACAGCGGCGTGGCCAAGGATGAACACAGGATAGCAGCAGATTTCTTCAGCTCCACCAATTTCACTGCACTGACAGGAAATAATTACTTTAAAAATTAATTTATGAAGTAATTTTCTTTCTAAATACGTTTGGTATATCTATTTCTTCAATAATATCTAAAAAAGAAAGAGAATTTTAATAATATTCCTGTCAGAAATCACCTTGGAAATTTTTCTGTCAGCTTTTCAGTTTGAAATGAGTTCCAGTAAGACAAATTCTCAAGATTCCAGCATCAAGAAAGAACTTCAGTCTCTGATATCTACAATCCAGCAACTTACTGCCAAGATGGATAAACTGGATACTAAAATAGATACCTTCATAGAAAAAACTACAAAACAAATAGACTTGTTACATATAGACTTGCAACAACAGAAGACTCAGATTACAGGCATAGAAGAGACTGTAAATGACATGGAAAATAGAATCCAAGAAGAGGAAATCAACATTGAGTTTTTGCTGAAACAAAATACACATCTACAAACAAAGCTTGATGACCTGGAAAATAGATCTAGGTGCAATAACATTAGGATTTTTGGACTGCCAGAAAATATTGAAGGTAACAATATTACTTCTTTTTTAAATACATGGCTCCCTAAAACTTTAGACTTGCCAGAAGCTTTTTCTTTTGGTATCGAAAGAGCCCATAGATCTATAGCTAATACTAACTCTAACAAAAAGTATCCTAGATCAGTTATAGTTAGATTTCTATCATATTTTGATAAAGAGATGGTACTTAAATCTGCTTGGGCTAAAGCACCTGTTAAAATTAATGAGGCAACTGTGCATTTTGACAATGACTATTTTTCCTTGGTAATAACTAAAAGAAAAATTTTTCTGCCATTGATAAGGGAGCTTAAGAAAGCACAGTTTAAAACCTACCTTCTGTTTCCTGCCAAGCTGAAAATCTTCCTTCCTGATGGCCCTAAAATTTTTGAAGACTTAGACTCTGCATTGCTGTTTATCAAAAAAAATAAGATTTTGGATAAAATAGAGGAAATGGAATGGGCTAGTCCTTCATTAAAGAGGTTGGCAACAGAGGCTTCATGGAAGACTTCAGAGAAGAAAAAGAGACTAAAAAACAAATGACTTGTTCAATGTTTTTTCTTCTCTCTCTCTTTTTTTCTTCACCATTAATCTTTTTAAATACAGTTACTGCATTTTCAGAAAGCCACAAATATTCTGAAAAAGATTTATTCAAAGTTATTTTCTGTGTACAAAGAATTGTTTTTGTTTCATAATCAGTCAAAATATCTGAGGAACTAATAACAAGCTATCATTCAATATGTTTCTCTTTCTGACAAAGAGAACCAAGGTTAGTAACTTGATACATTTTTTTTCTTCTCTTTCTTTCTTTCTCTTCTTTTCTTTTATTTTAAATAATGACATTCTTTTTAGACTATGCATTGAGTAAGGGGTGGGGGAGGGCAGGGAGAGAAGTGTAATGAAAATATGATAAATGAAATAACTTATTTATTCCTTGTAAAAAAGTATATATGCTGTTTAAATGCTATTGCTAATTATACTTCCTTGATTCTATTGCTTATACTTGTCTACAAATAATCTGTCATGCTTTAATTAATAATAATTAGAATTAATTAGTAATAAATAATATGTTTCATATTCATCTTTATTAATATAAACAGCAAGTAACATTCCACTGTAGATACTTTTTATAGCTTCCTTTTTCATTCTTTTTATCTCTTTTCTTACTCCCTTTTATTCTCTACTCTCCTTTTTTTATACTCTCTCTATTTCCTTTCATATTAGTACATTCACATGCTTTTGATCATACTGATACAGTTAATAATAAGATTTGTATAAAAATTGAATAGGGGCATAAATAATTAGTTCTATTACATATTAATAACTGTGGGCTTGGTTTCACTTTCATAGAGGCTGTAATAACATGTAAAATACTTTGCGAAGGTTTTGCTCTGTTTAGCTTCATTTATATTGCTAAATGAATGTTAGTCATTTGTTTTTATCAAAATTCCCGCCAGAATGTTAAGGGAGACAATTTGGGATGTGGGTTACCTCGTGAATAGTGTCCTCGAGTTGTTTTAAAAGCTTCAACACTCAGAATTCACGCAGAGAAGCTGAATACAGTCAATTTGAACTTTGACCCCTGAATTCACACTGACACATCGCAGATTCAAGAAGAACACTCTACCAGGAAGTAGAACTGCTGCAAATGCGACTCTGCGATGGAAAATGAACTCTATAACATTTAAATGTGAGTTATTTTTTATAACTATTTATTTATTCATGTTATAATTTATAAAATATGAAAGTTATGATTTTAAATGATTCAGTATCCCATGGTAAGCAAATGTGATATTTTAGAAGGCATAGAAAGTGAAACATTTATACATATGTTTTTGAAAGTTTACTTGACTGCAACATATTAATGTATGTAAAACCTATGTTTTAAACATATACATTGCTATAATTCATTTGATTTATCTGACTGACAAGTATAAATATCTTTATGATTCTATTTTAGAAGAAGATGTCATATGACATATTTTAAAGCAGCAGTTCAGATATATAAAATATAGATGGCTTTCTACACAATAATACAAGTATATTTGAGAATTTACATAGCTATGCAGTATGATTTATAACTATTTCATTATATATAATATTTTATTTAACTGGCAATAATAAGTATGAGAAAAAAGCTTTGATGCAAGTAATTTAATGTCTTTTGGAAGCTGTCAACTGCATTTCTATGACAGAAATTAGGTACATCTTAACATATGTACTGTCTGAACCATAACAGCCTAAGTTATTGATTTTAAATGAACATCAGAACTTATTTATTAATATGTAGATATGCCCTCTTTTTTTTTTTTTTTTTTTTTTCCTTCTTTCTCTCTCTCTCCCTCTCTCACTTCTTTTCATAGGTTCATAGGTTCATACTAGGCTATCTGCCCGACTGCCCGAGGGCATTTACAAGCCTAGCCCATAGTTTTGTGGCTTACGCCACCCCTTTAGTTTGGAGAAACTATGCCCATTATATTGCTGTGCCTCTGTCGAGCAGTGACACTGAGGTAATCCCTGAGGTAAATCTGCGATCTCCCATCCATTGGTCAAGATTCCTCTTGAACAAGGCCAGCGAGGTGCTCTGCCTCACATATACCAGGATTTTGTTCCACAGCATAGGGAGTCTTTGGGTGATGAATCTATCCCTCCAGCACGTCCTATTAATAACCGTGTCGAGGTTTAAGTCTCCTGCCCTTGTGGCTCTGAGGGATTTAGATTTTTTGAGGTGAAGCATGTTCATCAAATCTGGGTTTGACATGGCCTTGTATGTCAGGCACAGGTCACCTCTGAGCAGCGGTTTACTGAATAGAGCTGGAGTTCTTTCAGTCGGGCAGCATAAGACAGATTTTGAGACCCTTTATCCTTTTGGTGAGGAACTTTGTGGCCTCTCCAGCTGTTGCAAGTGTCGGGTCAGATACATTCCGAATGGGGCATTGTACTCAATCATTGGTCTGATGAGTGATGAGTATAGGGAGACTATGACCTCCCTTGATCTAGATGTGAATCCCTTCATGATCATGTGGGCAATGTAGAAGGTCTTCCTAACTACTTTAGCAATATGAGTGTCGAATGAAAGGCTAGTGTCAACCTGGGTCCCCAGGTCCCTGATAACTTCTTCTGTGATCAGTGGATTGCCACCTATATGGTAGCTAGGGGTAACCTTGTTTTTCCCGAAGGGTATGACTATGCATTTCTTGGCATTTAACTTTAGGCCATGGCTCTGGCACCAGTTTTCCGTTTCTGTGAGACCCTTCTGAAGGATATCTGTGTCAGATGTGTTTTCGACTACTGGCCCAGTTTGCAGTCATCTGCAAACTTTGTCAGCCATAACCCTCCTGTGTTTGCTTGTACTTTGGAAAAGTAGATGCCAAACAAGAGTGGGCCCAGGACTGAGCCCTGTGGGACACCACTTGTGACAGGCTTTGAGTCTGACATGGCGCCAGCAACTCTGACCCTGTGGGTTCTGTCACTCACCCAGTTTGCAACCCATCTTGTGATGTATGGGTTTACATTTAAGTTGATGAGTTTTTCAATGATACCCGAGTGGGGTATTGTATCGAAGGCCTTTGCCAGGTTGAGGTAGGTTGTATGGACTGCCTTTCCCTCATCAATGGCCTTGGTGACTGTTTCGAAAAAGTCAACCAAGTTTAAAAGGCATGATCTGCCTTTGACAAAGCCAAACTGGGTTGGATCCAAAGTCTGCAAATTCCCTATGTCTTTATTTATGAGATCCATTATGATCCTCTCCATGGCTTTGCAGATTAGGCTTGTCAAGCTAATGGGACGGTAATTTCCAGGGTCGGTGGAGGCACCGCCTTTGTGAAGTGGGGCCACAGTCGCTGCGCCACCCTGGCACGTATCCGGAGGTGAAACTAAGATTAAACAGCTGTCCTAACTGCGGGTTTAATTCCTCGTTGAGTTAAGTGGAGCACGAGCCGGGACACCATCAGGTCCCATGGATGCTGTGTTTTTGCCTTGGAGAGAGCAGTTCTCACCTGGGCGTTAGAGATGTTTGGGGCTACAATCGTTTGGTATAGATATCTCTCCTTTGGGGAGGGGAGTTTGCACTGAACCTGTCAGCCAGTATGTTGGCAATGTCTGTAGGATCAGTAATCTTCACATCATTTTGAACTAATTCTGAGCATATCTGGGAGTTTCCTCCCAGGTTTCTAACATAGCTAAAGAAGGCCTTATGATTGTCTTTTGAGTCCTTAGCTATTTTTCTCTCAAAATTTGCTTTGGATGATTTTATGAGAGCTCTTAGCTTTTTACTTATAGTGATCAAAGGTGTCTTACCTTTTAAGGATTTTGCTCTATCTTGTAGTAGCTTCCTCCTTTTGTTGTAGAGTTTGTTTATGGCTGGGGTCCACCAGACTGGACGCTTGCCTTTGGTACAAAGAGTCTTTGTTTTGCTGGGGATTGCCTGATCCATGCAGTCCTGCAGGTGCTGGTAGAAGGCATTTGTAAGTGATTCAGTGGCTTGAGTAATGTTTACCGCTGGCTCGGGGGCCTTAAAGGTTTATTTCTCTCTCTCTTCTTGGTTCCTAATATCAAGTTTATTTGAATGCTATTTGATTATAAATGTATTATATTAAATAGATGTACATAGCAGTATGAATTGTTTTTAAAAGTTTCTATTTGTTTATATGTTGCTGATTTATCAAATGTATAGCTTTGTCTTACCAGATAACCTAATTGAAAGTTGTTAATTTAAGTTAATTATAACTAGTATTGAATTGATAAGGTGGCAGCTGAGGTACTGCTGCTTAGGGTAGGGGGTTAACTTGAGTAGTATGTGCTACTCTAAGTTGGAGTTTTTAACTCCAGGCTGGGTGCAAGGTTTAATCCTTACATTATCTTCTTTTGTTCACTGTTGTATGTATATAGTTCTGACATCCACAATACATTTTGTAAGCTCATTGTCACTACAAACTAAATTGAATTTTATACAAAATCCCATAAGAGATTCAATAAATACAGCTATATTTAAAGGTACACCTAAAGGAGGAGGTATAACATTATTTTGTTAATTGTTATTTTGATTATAAGTTTTATATGTTTTAAAAATGCCAAATGACTTCTCTAAAAGGAATTTCTTTAAACATTAATGGACTGAATAACCCGTGTAAAAGGGCAAGCTTAATAAGATACATTAATTTACATAAGGCCAATTTAGTATTCCTTCAAGAAACACATCTCCTGAAAAAAGATATTGATAAGTTAGCCACAAATAAATATACAGTATTGGTTAGTTCTGAGCACACTCAGAAAAAAAGAGGAGTGGCTATCTTATGGAATAAAAGTATGCCCATTCCTAAAACCATTAAGACTTATCGAGATGATAAAGGAATGTTTTGTATGATTACAATACAAATTAATGGAAAGACTTATACATTAATCAATGTATATTGGATACCAGGAATTGGTATTAATACAGTGAAATACCATCTTGATAAGATCATATCATTTTCTATAGGAGATATTATTTTGGCAGGTGACTTTAATTGTATCCTACATGAAAATGATACTACTACTATAGGAAAAAGGAAAATTACATCTAATGCAAAACATTTAAAGGATTTTGTTAATTCTTATCATTTAAATGATATTAATAATCAGATAGACTCAAAATCATTACCATACACCTTTTTTTCTAACAGATATAAAACTTATTCAAAAATAGATAGAGTCTTTATTTCTAACCAGATGGTAACAGAATTAATTAATTCTAAAATCATTTCATGTCCTATATCTGATAATTCAATTGTTTTTGAGTTCATGATAAAAAATACTTACAATGTTCAGATCAAAAGGATACCAGCATACTTAACTCAACTAAAAGACTATAAAGAATATATACTTTCAGAAGTACAACATTTTTTAGACATAAATAATACTCCTGAAGTTTCCATTGTTTATGTTTGGGATGCTTTAAAATCATATCTATATGGACAAAGTATCAGATGGTATAATAATAAAAGGAAATCTTGGGATAAGGAATTGTTAGATATTCAAAGTAAATTAGACTCTTATAAACATAATAATAAAGAAAATATTATGGACAAGAAAGTCATTGAAGAAATAAACAAACTAAATGAGAAATACAAAGAAATTTTAACCCATAAAGTTAAAATACCTTTAGAGAAATACAAGTTTTTGTCTTACTCAATAAGCCCCAAATACTTACATAGACTTAAAAACAAAACAAAAAGGTTGAATAAGCAAAATCATATCAAAGAAATTTTCTCTCTAAGGAAAAAGAAGAATGTTACTAGTCTACCAGAAATATTAGATGAATTTAGAAATCACTTTCACAAAATTAATCATAATAACATTAACATGGAACCTAAAGATAAAATAAAGGAATTTATAACTACAAACATGAATAAAAAACTTAATAAACAACAGATTAAACTATTGGATAAAAGTATTTCATATACAGAGGCTGTTACACAAATAAACAAGCTGAAATCAAACAAAGCACCAGGTAAGGATGGTATTATACCAGAGACATATAAAATTCTTTCTAAAAGTACATACTCATTAATACATAAGGTTTTTATTTTGGCCCAAAATGAGCTAATAACCCCTCCATCTTGGCAATACACATTTATTTCGCCAATTTTAAAACCCAATAAAGACCCAACTAGATGTACTTCATATCGACCCATTTCATTACTTAATGTTGATTATAAAATGTTTATGAGTATTTTTGCTGATAGATTGAAGACAATCATCCCAGGCATTATAGATATAGATCAGACAGGCTTCATTGTAAATAGAAACACTTTTGATAATATTAGGAGGACTCTTACATTAATTGATTTTGCAAATAGAAGAAAGAAAGACTTAACACTTATTAGTCTTGATATAAGTTCAGCATTTGATTCAGTAAGTTGGGACTACTTGTTTACCTTACTGAAGTGCACAAACGTCTCAGATGCATTTGTAAATCTAATTGAGCATCTATACAAAGGAGCATTGGCTTACATTAAGATAGGAACATATGTCTCACAAAAAATACCCATTTTTAAAGTTACAAAACAAGGGTGTCCACTCTCTCCATTATTATTCACTTTAATAATGGAGCCTTGGACTAATCTGATCAGAAATAGTACTGATATAGAGGGATTTGAAATAGATGAAAATACATCTAAAATTCAACTTTTTGCAGATGATGTTCTAATTACATCAGCAGGATCTAATTCTTCTATGCAGTCTCTATTTGATAAAATGATGAATTTTAAAAGTATTTCTGGTTTAATATTCAATGAAGAAAAAACTAAAATACTACCTATATATACACGAAAAAATGTTCTCATTAGTGATTTTAGTAAATATGTACCCAATTCAGGTCAGATAACTTATCTAGGTATAATATTAACTAAAGATATTAAATCTATTATACATAATAATTATAATACCTGTCTTCTTAATATACAAAATCTTTTCAATACCTGGAATAATATGTTTTTTACTATGGAAGAGAGACTTACAATTATTAAAATGATAATATTCCCCAAGATATTATACTTAATACAATCAATAATACTCCCACCTACAAAAATAATTATCAAGAAATTGAATATGCTAATGTTAAATTTCCTATGGGCACCTAATAGACCTAGGATTGCATTAAAGAAACATACTAATAGCTGGTCTCATGGGGGTATTTCTTTTCCAGACTTTAACTTATATACTATCTCTTCCATTATAAAAGTTATTACTTTGTTAATAGATCAGTCATATGTTGCAAAATGGAAAGATTACTGGGAACTAATTAGTATTCACTTCATGAAAATCTTCTTAACACATAAAAATATGATTGTAAATAACTCCATGCTATGGTTACTAAAAGAATTTTGTACTTCACCTATTACACCAAAATATACAGTTAGTTATCCAGTAAACATTATTATTAGTTATCGTAATTTTATATTCATGCATCCTAAATATAAGGAATGGAATTTTATTATATTCCCTATAATGTATACACGAGGTATGCTTTTGTCATCCACTTCTGAAAGAACTCATTTAGCTACAGATAATGATCTAAAGTACTGGCATCAGTTGCTATCTGATAATAAAGTTAAAAATCTAGACTTCTTAAAACAAGAATTTGATCTGAGAGAAACTTGTTGGTTAGAAGTTCAGACCTTTAGACAACATCTCATTAATAAAATTGATTTAATGTCTATAACAGTTAGAGAATCTATCCCAACACTGATTGATTACTTGATATTAAATTTACAACATAAAGTTTCTGATAAAGGTAAGCTTTCATACATACATAAAATTATCAGAGAAGAAACTTTTTACAGTGTAGATACCTACTGGAATTATTTTACTTCCATTAATGGTGACACACAAAATCAACAAGACAAACAATATATATTGGAATCTGCCTATAAAACTACTTCTTCCATTGTCTGGAGACTTTTTACATGGACATTTTTACATAGATCCTTTTATACACCTTTGATGATGAATAAAATAAATAATAAAGATAACCTATGTAAAAGATGTAATGTAGAAAGTAATGCTGACTGGGCTCATGTTTTATGACTGTATAAAATTGAAAGAATATTGGAAGTCAATCAATGATTTTTTGCAGGCTCTTTTTACAGATAATTTCATTATTTCTAAATCTCTTATATTATTCAACACTCCTGTACCTCAAAGTGTTAAAAATGTTAAGCTTCCCTTGTTATGGTCTATTCTAGCAGTGGCTAGCAAAATAATAACCAGAAATTGGATTTCAGATACACCTCCTTCGTTCCATGAATTTAAAAATGTTATGACTATACTGTGCCATATGGAATTGATGACAATAAAATCAAGAACTACTAGAAAAACATCTTATTATATTATATGGGATACTTTACAAAACTTGTTAAAAAAAATCTTAATTTCAATAGCATGACATTTTAGTTTAACTGATTTGATTGTAGTGGATGTCTTTGTAAATACTTTGGTTATGTTATTGATTGTTATAATCATATCTATTTTAATTACTTGTATAAAATTGTTATGATATTTCCCTGTATGTTAAAAACAATAAACTTGTTTTAAAAAAAAAGATGGGAGACAGCATTAAGGCCTTCTACAACCACATCCAAAAAATAAAAAGGAAGAAACAAGAGTGTGGTATACTAGAACAAAATGGTATCCTCCCAACAAAACTAACATATAGCTAATGTGATGACTCAAAGAACCGAAACAAATTTCAGGTCACAAAAGAGGAACAACATTTGATCTTTCTTTTTTTTTCATATATTTTTATTTTTCTTCTTCTCTTGTCTTGTATGCATGTTACAAGATCCAGTCATTATACAAGACAAAGTACAATCATAATTTTTCTAAGAAGTATTCAGACTTAGTTTGGTACATCATGTATCAACAGAAGGTTCAGTGTTACAACAAAAATACACTGATACCTATTTGATCTTTCTCCCTCTAACATAATCCCAGTCAGCACTGCATCTGAAGTGTTTATCTCTGCCCTCTTTTAAGATCCAAAACAGTTTGGTACTAGATTAAATGTTAGAAAGACTAATTTGTGTAGTCAGAAATAGCTTAATATACACCCTTATATTTTCATAACAGGACATTAAAACTATGTCCTTAATATATGGAAGCAAGCTATTATGGTCATAATCCACAAGAGTGACCCTTCTACCCACCACAATAACTATAGACTAACCATCTTACAAGCATATTGTGAGGGATGATGGAGGGAATCATCATGTAACATATCCAGGCAATAAAATAAAAACTTCTAATCCATAACTTAACAAAGTATGGCTTGACAAAGTCAGATCTGCTATGCTTATCTACATTTATTTTGAGATGTGACAACTGCCATGGATAAAAGCTTATCTCACTATATAACTTTCCTCAAGCATTCAACACTGCTCAACACTGTGTCCCATGATGGAAGCCTACACAATTTCAGGAATGTAAAGGCAAATTTAATTGTAATAATTTACATCCATGACAGGCTACATGTTTGTACAAAATAGAAGAAAAAAAAAGAATTCTTCTCCACAAATCCCATTTTACCAGTGGAGTCCCTCTATGTTCTTTCCATGGACTAGTTATTCTTGCCGTCTTTTTTTCCACAAATGCCAAAACTGATCCCACTGTTTGGCTCACCAAATAAGCAGAGAACCACAGAATTGGGAGCATTGTCATTAACCTCCAGTGATGTTACTCCACTTCAAATGCTAATTATAGCAGAAGAATGGTACAGTAGAAATGATTTTGCCTTCAGTGTCAAAAATTGCTACATTCTAGTATTTATCAAAAAGCAAGTTTGTATTTTTGAACCACACTCCTCAAGATTTAATAAACTCCATGTAGAAACCGTGCAGAGCCTACACGAAATGTATCCAAGCACATGGCCACAGTTCCCCCTCAGCAGCATGCCATGCATATTAATGATGGCATGTTGCCAAGGGAGAGTCGAGGAACAGGGATATTGAATCAGTGTAGGGAGAGGTATAGAGGCTACCCATGGTTGTGGATGCATGGTCAGATGTAAAGTAGAGGGTAAGGCCACCATCAATGCAGCCCACCACCGTTGACATGTTGTGATGTGTCTTAAGTGTGTAATATGTGCGTTGTATTATATTATGTTTTTTCTTTTTTATATTTATGTTTGTACTGCACAGTGTGGAGTGCAGCATTGCCAAGCAGTGCTCACATATGGACATCTGACATCTGCTACACATCTAAATATAGAAACTGGATGTAATCAATTTTCATAATTAATGTAATTTTGTCATTTGTTTTTATTGTTTAGAATTTCCATTTGTGCTGCATGGCGTGGAGCACTGCTGAGCCAAGCACTGCTTATACATAAAGACCCAACACCTACCAGACATGTAAAAATAGAAACCAGATGTAATTAATTATTTATTTAAAGTTCTGTTTACATGTGTTTATGCCTATTTGCGCAGCATGGCTCAGTGCTCATCAATGCTAACAGGTAGCTCAGTAGTATATGTAAAGAGATACTGAAGTTCATAATATCTAAGTAGCTAAACATGTAGAGTTCCAGCTTCACGTGTAGTAGGTCCTGTGTTTGAATCCAAAGCAGGGAGACCATGTAACTAATTTAAGGTACTATTTTAGTATAATGTAAAAACAAAATTGTAAATTATGGCACGGCTGCACTCTGCTCAGCTCTGCTCAACCATGCTAAGCAGCACATAAACATAATAGCTGCTGATGTTTGTGTGGTACTAACTTTGCTAAAACCATGGTTGTGTGAGTTTCTGGGCTCCTCAGGTCTGCTTAGCAGGTCTGGTGCTAAGTGATGTGGTGCTTTTTTGAATGTTGATCAATGATGTGTAAGGGTGGGAAAACAGCCTATATTGAGCAAAATAGGCAGGAATTCTATAGAATTCATTGGAGTTCAATTAACTGTTGATATGGCAGGCAATTCTTGTGAATGTGCATGCTTTCGGATGCAGAAGTGGGGCATTCAGTAGTCCAGCATCATGGCTGACCTCCTTGATAAAAATCATGAAGCCAGGCTGATGCAGGTCAGATTCCAGGGTTCAGAGTGTAAGGCAGAGGCCTGGGACCATTTGGCCAGGGAACTTACCTGTGTTACTGGTATCCCCCAAACAGGTGAGCAGTCTTATCACCATTATGACAACCTGAAAAGGAGAAAGAGGGGAACCTTGGACACCTGGGTCCAAGAAGCAAGAAAAAGGAATGCTCCACAAGTATGTAAGTATGTTTTCTGCTGTTTGAACAAAATGCCAGGGACTTTGGATGATATTCAAAGAGAGAACTGCAGTTTTGACGGTTTTTCACACATCACCTTGAACGACACAGATGGTGGGCATGAGGAGGAAAACAGACCAAGAAGGCAAAGAAGCCGCAATCAGAGATTGTCAGGGACTGACAGGCTCAATACAGGTACTCAAATGCGAGTAACAGACATTTTAAATGTTCAATATGACTTTAACAAGCAGCGTGTTAATGCTGATTATTCAACTACCTACAAAGCTATGTTAAACGATATGGACTATTTTCTATTTAAATATAAAACTTTGGATATGGACAACTGCTATTTGAAACACTGTTTGTCACTAAAAATAGTCCCTAAGGGACTCAGAGTGTGTAGATACCCTAACAATGTTTTCGATGGGTCTGTTTTGTATGAAGAACTTATTGAAATTTTTGACAACTGTGGTTTTCAGATTATGAATGCCATTATTAGAAATAATGAGGCAGAAATGTTAAAATTGCGGGTTGATATAGACAATATTATCAAAGCTATATTAAGTGACCTCATGTACACTGTTGATTGTGAGAGAGACAAGTATCACAAACTTTTAAAGAATACTGAACTTAAATGTAATGAAGTAATGGATAGGAAAATGGGCAAGATAAATAGAGATATGAAGGAGTATGCTGATAAAATACATTACCCTAAACCCAAAACTTCCCATAGGAAGGGGTATGGTAATTGGTCTAAAGAACAAACAGAAATGGTATGGGAGGGTGTTGATAACTGTGATACACACCCTGATATTGATGAGTTTCCTCAGCTTAGAAGATCGGAAAGGCTGATGGAAAAGGAAAGGGTAGCCTATAATTCAAAAAACTTCATGGGGAGGAGGTGGAAACCACACGGAAGGAACGAGAGGGTGTGGAATTGACCACAGACATTACAAAGAACAACAATAAATGGACTTACAAAGATTATCATATTTTTAACTATTCAGGCACAATGGTGAACAAAACTCACTTTGACTTGTTTTCAAAAGGTTTTACATTTATACCCAAACAGAAAACTTACATGTTTAAACTTCTAGTGGACAAACTTTTTATTAGGAAGAAAAATTTACAACTGTTTTTTAAAGGTAAGCCTATTGATACTAAAAGAACAGAATTTAAGCGCAACAGTATATTTAACCCCCCTATTCATCCTCAATTAAGGAATTTTGAATTAAAAGTAGAAAATGAGATTAAAGCTGCTTTAGAACAAGAACAGGTGCATTCCAACCTAACGGTTGAAGAATTTGCCACACTAAGAGAGATCAGTCATAACCAGAATTTAAGAGTAATGAAACCAGATAAAGGTGGGGGAACTGTAATTATGGACACAATACAATATGATGGCAAGATGATGGAAATTCTGAACAACATTGAAAAGTATTCCAGGGCATCTATTAATGAAATAAATATTGCTTATCAAAAAATTCAAGTTACACTACATGATTTGTTTTTGGATGGTTCTATTACCTGGGAGACTTATCAATATTTAAGGGTGGACAAACCTAAGGTTCCATGTATTTTTGGAATACCTAAAGTGCATAAGGATGACATCAACCCACCCTTAAGACCAATAGTATCTGCTGAAGGCTCTGCGACTGCACCATTAGCGAAGTATGTAGACCAAAAGGTAAAGTGTGTTCTGGATGGTCACACTCACATTTTAAAAGATTCATGGGATTTTCTTAGGAAATTGGAATCTAGGTTGTTTGATGAAAAATTGGCATTTGCAACTATGGACATAGTGGATTTATTCACATGTATCCCACACGACGTGGGGATGACATGGTTTGAAGAAATGTTAGTGTCAGCAAGAAGATTGACCAGAAAGACTTTAGAAACAGTTTGATTTTGATGGAAATAGTCTTGAAAAATAATTTTATTTATTTCCAAGGTGAATATTTCAAACAGGAGAAAGGGGTGGCAATGGGTGCGCATTGTGCCCCTATGTATGCCAATATCATCATGGCATACTGGGAGAACAAATACTTGATAAATTCACCTTACAGAGATGGATGGGTTTTATATTGCAGATTCTTGGACGACCTCTGTTTCCCTTGGAATAGAAAACATGAAGAGTTCAATCAATTAGTGAGTTATGTGAATGAAAGTACTGAATTTTTGAAATTTACCAACAACTTCAATGAAGATGAACTGCAATACTTGGACGTCCACATTGAGAAAAAAAATGGTAACTTTACTTCTAAAGTTTATAGGAAGGATACATTTTCCAACTCCTACCTACACTATACTAGCTGTCACCCTCCACACCAAAAGAAGAGTGTAGTTAAAGGTTAGTTAGTATGTTTAAGTAGAATGACATCAGAAGATGACAATTTTCTTCAAGGAGTTGATTTTTTAAGGGGCCTGTTTATTAACAGGGGTTATCCACAAGAATTTTTCAACAAGATACTGGATGAAGTAAAAGAAAAACGAAAGGATATATTTGCACCTATTTTAGGGAAAGAGCAAATTCAACCAATATCTACCCAAGAAAAGAAAGTCTGTGACCAGTATGAATCAGGACTTATTACCACCTATGGAGGACAGTCGGGTCTCATCAAAAAAATCTTTAACAGAGAATGGAATAATTTTTCCAAAGTGTCTGATTTGGATCACATTTTCGAAAAAGATTTAGTTTACACATACCGGAAGGGTAACACTATTAAAAATATTTTAGAAAAAGGTTTCAATAGTAAAAAAAAACAGTCAAAAAACAGGATTACACAAATGTGGTAGATGCAATTATTGCAAACATTTGATATGTGGCAACCAACTGTATTTACAGGCAAGAGGGAAAAAAACTTTACCTGAATAGCTTTGCAAACTGCGACACCAAAGGGATTATATATATCTCTTTATGTAATGAATGCAAATCCTTTTACATTGGTAAAAGGGAAAGGAAGTTGAAACAAAGAATCTATGAGCATCTATATGACATCAGGGTTATAAAAGAAACAAACGCATTATACAAACACACACTGGGTTGTAAGAATTTTAGCTTTAGATTCTTTGTTCTTGAAGTTGTACCAACTAGCCCTAGGGGAGGTATGTGGGAAACTCTTATTGAGTATAGAGAGCTCTACTGGCAAATTGTACTTGATGCAAGTAGGAATTTTGGCCTCAACGAGTTTGTGTCCCTAGCACCAGTTCTTAAACTAAGGGCAGCCAAATTATAGTTTATTAGGATGTGGTGTACACACACAGCAGAATTCAAAATATTTAAAATATTTAGATGTTATCACCTATATTTTTGCTATATCTCTTATCTCCTACCATTTGTACTCTATTATTCTAACAAAATAAATTCATTAAGTCTCTCTTTTTATTATAAATGACCATTTTCTTTTTAGTGAGATTATTTGATGTCATACTTCATTTCACCACAAGATGGGGGTAACACCTTTTGTCAAAGTGAGTTTTTTGAATCAAAGTTTTTATTACAAGGTTTTTAACATATATTTCTTATGGCAATTCTTTTAATTTTTTCATTTTTATAACAATCTAATTATATAAGAATTTTATAAAACACAAATTAACTTGTTTATCAAGATTTACATTTGCTATTTATTGGCTTATCTAAGAATAGATTTATCATGGACAATGTATTCTCATTAACACATGAGACTTTAAATTATGTTGGTGAATACAATTTAAGTAATTGGTCTTATGTGAGTGGATGTTCTTTTTTAAAAAATAGGGGTGGACAACATATAAGCACTATGCACTTTACTTAAGATGTATTTGTGATAAAGTTGAAGACGAAAACGTTGTATTTGTTGGCGTTAGTACATTTAGTGTGTTCTTCGTTGGTTTATGATGTGTATTCGTTTGGAACAATAAACGTGAGGATCGAACTGGACTGGGATTTATTTGCGCTTGTGTGGTGGACTTTTCAGTTTATAAGTTTTCTTTTCCACTACTTGTTGGCATTTTTGTATTACTGTTCAAGACTGTCTCCAGGCCAGTATTGGTTAAATAATGCTCTGTCTTCCACAAACTTCACGTAATAAAGATATATGGGTGAGGTAGCTCACTCCATGGGCAGATATTGTGTGTGGACTTCACAGATATTTCAAAGCAATAACAATAAAATGTGTTCACCTTCTTCCTTTTCCTAGTTAGGGGTAACCACAGCAGATCACCTGTCTGCTCATGACTGGCAATGGAGTTTTACAGTGTCAAGTTGCCAGCCTGGTGCCCAAGCTTCTATAGAAGGCACACACATGCACACAGTCATGCCTAGAGCCAGTTTAGAGTGTCCAATCCACCTACAGAATGTCTTTGGGAGGAAACCGGAGCACCTGGAGGAAAGCCACATTACTACAGGGAGGACATGCAGACTCCGCACAGAAGGCACCCCAGCCAAGGATCAAACCAGACAACCTCTTGCTGTGAGGTGGCAACACTAACCATTGCACTACCGTGGCCACCCAATAAAATAAAATGTGTTCACCAGAAGTGATAATTCTAAAATAAAGCTATATTAATATATGCAGTATGGTTATATTGCATGCATGTGAGTCCTACTGTCACTGCAGTCTAGTATAACACTGTAATAGTACTAGAATGTTGTGGAATGTCCTGTAATTTGTATTGCTCAGTTCATAATATGGTTCCAGGTGATCTCTAAGCAAGCATCAGTCAACTAGTAGCCAGCAGTGACTCAGCAGCTCAGTTTGTTAAATGCCTTGTACACAGTACATTTTGCCACACACAGTCCTTGGTATGAATCCAGTGGTAGGTAGCATGACATTTACAGTATCAGTCATATAATGCTTACATTTTCACTCTCCCCAGGAACATGCGATATATATGGGTGAGGTAGCCCTTCATTATGTGCTGATATTGTGTTTACATCTCACAAAATGTTACAATCAATACCAAGAATGTGTTCATCAACATTGTTGATGCATAAATAAATCTGTGTAATCCCAGTATGGCTGTATCCCTTGCATGTCTGTGCTATGTTGCTGCAGTCAAATATTATATTATTCGCAAATGCCCTCTCTGGTCACAGCTATTCTGTGCTACTCTTATGCCTGCCAACTAAGGCATGATGTCTGTCCAGTTTATGTACTGTACACAAACACACCTCTCAAGTGTCACAATTTCTCATAACATAATGAAAACTGCCTAATCCATCTGTCACATGATTAAAATATAAATTATTACCTGTAATGCAATGCATTACCAAATCCATTTACAGAACACCTTCGTAGTTAAATAAGTCCATATTATGTGAAACTGTTCTGTGTAGTTGTGTACCTGCATTTGGTAATGCTTGGCCCTTACTGTCCCATGCTATCAATGTAGAGGTATATACATGCTACAACAGCTATAGGAGAACTGTAGTCACTGCAATCACAAATGGCAGTACACACGTGTGTATTATGAGTGTTTTCACGGATATCATCTGCAATATTACTAATGGAATTTTTTTTCTCTCTCTCCCCACCCCTTATCTCATTTTATTCATTACTGTTATGTATTATTATGATTTAATATTAACATAAATAAATAAATAAATACATATAGATATATATTCATTACTGTTATGTATTATTATGATTTAATATTAACATACTTTGTTTAACTGTATTTTGGAAAATGGGGTTGATTATTGTTATGTTTTATTATGATTCAATATTACAGGAGAGAATACAGAGAAAGAGACTGGCAAAGAAGTGGATTGTCAGACAGATGAAGAAAGTAGACAAGAGTATAAGGAGATGAGGCATATGACAAAGAGAGAGGTGATGAAGGCTAAGGATAAGACATATCAAGAGTTGTATGAAAGGTTGCACACATCAGAGGGAGAAATGGACCTGTACCAATTGGCTAGACAGAAGGACATCCCAGTAATGAAGGGAAATGAAGTTATGTGACTGATGCACAGGGTGACTATATTACTTGACATGTACTAGTGTACTGCAGCATCACTTTGACATGCTTCTTGTAGTAGTCACCAACATATACTGTATCCTGGCATGTGTCATAAGTACGTAACATACATCTGTGTACCTTATGTTGTATGATTTTGTGCAGGCGGTATTGTTACACAATAGCAGGTATGTCATGGACCTATGTATGTTTCTGTTCCAGGAGTATGAGGGGATAACCTATGGACACACAGTGGCAGTAAGGCAGCACAGGATGGCATGGCAGCACAGCAGAAATATGACATCTGCAAGGTACAGCAGTATACATGTATGTTTCCATAGGCTCATATGTGTATGACAGTCTAACAAGGACAATCGCAGCAGTCAGCATACTCTTGCATTCATAATTTGTGATAAGGTCTACTACCCTTGATATTTGTCACCTGTGTTTTTGGAACTTACACATCTACAAGCTGTGTTGCTGGAGTGTACGCATCAACAAATATCTTCTACCCAGTTCAGATAGTTGGCCAACATCAGTTATGATTGTCATGTTCTACATCCCATTGTGTAACCTACACATGATGTGTCACAACAAATGTGTGCTTTGCATGCATGAAGGGCCTGTTTCATGTAGAGTGTACAGTGTGTGTTATGTAGCAGTCTCTCCAGTATATAGTATGTTTATCATGTTGATGTTGTATATGTGTAAAACATGTGAGGCAGGTATTACTCCTGTCATGGCAATGTGGGACGTACATGGTTGGATCTGACACCTCCCTGAATGGGAACATACACATCCCCATTCAAGCAGGTAGGAGACAGACTACGTTTGTATGGTCATGACAAGGACTCCAAAGGACATGTTATCTACACTGTGTATTCGTGTACCATGGTATCTGTGTGGCTGCTACAGTTGTACAGTATGCCTGTGTGCTGACATGGCAAGGGTACCATTGCACACAATGATAGGTGTTGTGGCTGCCACAGTCAATATAGCAGTGATAGTCTGACATTTACATCCAAAACCTGTCGGTATAGATTGTACAACAGTGAATGCATCCCCACATCCTAATGAGCAGTGACCGTCAACTGGTACTGTACAGTGTGTCCATAACTTCATGTGTAATGGCTCAAATGTGTGTGGTTTGTGGACCCTACAATATTGTGCTGTGCTGGATGATATCCCACAGGGGAAGTATCATGCAGTGGTTGTCATATTGTCTGTGTCAATGGCTCAGACAACCACTCACTGTGTCATAGGCCATCCAGGTTAACTGCTGGGTCCGTGTGGGAGTTAGTGACAGCTCACAATATGCATGCACCTGCTAATGTACCAGTCAGAGGTCACTGATTGTGGCTATAACTGCAGTGAGGGAATACCTAGAAGGGGCATGCCATTAGTGGTGGATGGCAAATACCACTGGCAATTGGCAGCAGTATGGCATAGGTCTCCCAATGCTATGTTCCCAGTGTATGAGTCTCAGACATGTGCCTACACACCAGCTGACATATGACTCTGAGCATGGCATACACAGTTTCCACCATGGCCTGCTGCCCTAATATACACATAAACCTTGTCATGCCAAGGATGGTGGAGTGAGACCGCTGCTCAACATCCATCGCATAATAGCAGTCATATGGCTCCACCAGTAACAGTCGGTAGGTATGGTCAGGCATACAGCAACATTAACACTGTTTGGTCCAGTGTCAGTAGGTATATGACAGTCTTGGTGCTGGTATCCAAGTTAACCCCTATTATGGCATTTCAGGTGACATGGCTCAGAGATCTGGGGATAGCGCTTGGCACTACATGCTAGTTGTCCTCTGTGCAAGTAAGTATTGCAGTTACATCCATCATGATGCAAGGTGAGAGTCATGCAATATATCTATGCAGACCACAGACAAATGGTTTATGACCCAACACCCTAATAAAGGATGATTTCAACTACCCCACCATTAACTGGGAAAACTACTCATGTACCAACTCTTTTGCTCAATGTTTTCTGGAATTTATAAATTCCAATGCCTTGGGTCAACTTATCCACACCCCCACTAGGGGCAGCAATATCCTAGACCTTGTCATTACCAACATGGGCGAATAGTGTTACATACCAGAGGTCAGTTCCTCTTTGTTCAGATCCAACCACAAGCTAATCACCATAGACACTCACCTCCCGCCCCCACCTCCCATTAGGGAAACCACCGTAAAACATTTCTCCAAAGCCAACTTCACGCTTCTTAAGACAGAAGTGGCAAACTTCACGACACCCATGCAGATGGACAATAGAGGTACAACTGCTGAATCCTACACAAATGCACTTTATAAGCACTTGCACGAGTGCATGGATCATGCTATCCCTAACAGAACCAAGATGCTATCCTCCAAAAAAGGAAGCCAATCTGGTGGTCCCCTGCCATAAACAAACTCTACAACAGAAGAAAGAAACTGTTGCAAAAAAGAGTTAAATCCTATCATTGGAGGAACTCCCTGATCCGCCTCCGTAAGAAGCTGAGATCCCTCATAAAATCCTCCAAACTAGTTACAAGAAAAAAATCACCACTGATTCTAAAGACAAACACAAAGCATTCTATAGCTATGTCAAGAATCTCAATGGCAACACTCAGATCTGCTCTGAGTTACAGCACAATGGCACTAAATATACAGAACCAACTGATATTGCCAACATCCTGGCAGATAGGTTCAGTGCTAACTTTACCCACCCTCTCACCCCCTAAAGAGGCCATCGCTATACCGGAAGAATGCAAAGTTCCTGTAATCACGGCTGCAGAGGTAAAAACCACACTCTCCAAAGCTAAGAACATAGCATACATGGGACCTGACAACATCCTAGGCTGCATTGTAAATGAACTGCAGAATGAACTGCCACCCCATCTATACACCATGTTCAATCATAGCCTCACCTCAGGCTTTGTGCCCACTGAATGATGCACAGTGACGGTTATCCCACTCCACAAAGGGGGAGCCACCACGAACCCTGGGAACTACTGCCCCATTAGCCTAACTAACCTGGTGTGCAAGGCCATGCAATGTATCATCATGAATCTTATACACAAAGACACTGGTAATCTCCAAACTCTGGACCCCACCCAGTTCAGGTTTGTAAAAGGCAGATCATGTCTCCTAAACCTGATAGACTTCTTTGAAGTAGTCACCAAAGCCGTAGACGAGGGTAAGTTGGTTCACACAGCCTATCTAGATCTCACCAAGGCTTTTGACACCATCCCCCCTCTGGAATTATAGATAAACTCACTAAACTAGGCATAAATCCCTATGTCACAAGATGGGTTGCCAACTGGCCTACTGACAGAACCCACACTGTGAAAGTAGCAGACTCCAAATCTGATTTCAGACCAGTGAAAAGTGGAGTACCACAGGATTCAGTCCTGGGTCCTCTCCTGTTTGGTATTTACTTTTCTGAAGTACAGGCTAACACAGAAGATGACTGCAAACTAGGAGCCATAGTCAAAACTCCTAATGATGTGGACATCCTACAATAGGGCCTCATGGAGACAAATGCCTGGTGTCAAAGCAATGGCCTCAAGCTCAATGCCAAAAAGTGCATTGTCATCCCCTTCGGTAATAACTCTGTACCCATGAGCTACCACATAGGTGGTAGTCTACTTAACACCGAAAGTGTGATAATAGACCTTGGCACACAGGTGGACAGTAGTCTCTCCTTTGATAATCATATTGCCACAGTAGTCAGAAAATCCTTCTACATGGCACACCTCATCACAAAAGGTTTCTCATCCAGGAAAAAAAGAGGTAATTGTTCCCCTCTACTCGTCACTGATTAGACCCATTATAGAGTACAATGCCCCTTTTGGTATGTACCTCACAAGACATCTACAACAACTGGAAATGCCGCAGAAATACCTCACAAAGAGGATTACTGGTCTCAAACAGATGCCCTACGCAGACCATCTCAAAAAACTCCAGCTTTCACCACATATCGCCTACTCAGAGGCGATCTCTGCCTAACATACAAAGCTATGTCAAACCCAGAGCTGTTGGACATGCTCCACTTAAAGAAATCCCAATCCCTCCGAGCTACATTTATTTATTTTATTTTATTTTATTTCACCTTTGTTAACCAGGGGTGTCTGACTGAGCCGAAAAAGCCCTTTTTCAGCAGAGGCCCGGGGAGAAAAGCTCCACAAAGAAAAACCAAGAAAATCCAAAAAACCAAATCGAAGGCAGGAAACACGCCAGCAAAGGTTCCACAATTTATTAACACCAAATAATCCAAAACGTAGTGAAATATCAGATTAACGCTCTTAGAAAAAAATTGCGTTTTCGTCTTTCCTCACAATGACTTCATCAGATAATGCTGTATAAATTAATTAAAGCATTAAATAGTAAAGCCTTTCAAAATTTGTCCTATCAATCACAGTGCATCATGAACCAACCAATCAATAAATAGTCATCATAAATATTTAAAAACACATTAACAACACTTTAAAAACACTTTGTTAAATTAGTCTTTTCCAATAGGTTAATATGTATTAAAAATAGACCTATTGTATATAATCGCAAAATTTGATTTTCCAAAGTCTATGGAGTGCAGAATGAAAGTTCTAAAAACATATAAAAATGTGAGAACAATGCTCGTGTTTGAAAAAGTCTTATTTGAATTTAAAACAAAAACCATTGCTTGTTGTTAACAAATGCTGCCATCTATTGGCTATCTTGTGGGTTAGCAAGCTAAGGGATATTATATCCTTATATTTTGTTGTTGTTGATCCTAAATGTCTGCAGCTTTTAATTTGAGTACTGGGGCTATGGATACACTTTCATTTAGGCCAGGCTTCTTCATAGCATTAAGATATATTTGCCACCATAGCTCCCTATAAGCTACCCTTTCTTCCCATAAGCCTCCTCTTGAATCCTTTTTCACTTGTTCAATAACAAAAAAATAAAAAAAAGCCTCCTTATATTCTTTTAAGTGTCTGTATAAGGCGTTAGTTTCCTTAGCCTTAGAAATCTCATAATGGTGTTCGTATATTCTTCTCCTCAAGACTCGTTCAGTTTTTCCTATGTAGAAGGAATTACATTCTTTACATATACTTATATAAACAACACCCTTTGTCTCACAGTTGTAGAAACCATTACTTCTTATTATTTTGTTGTTCCTACTAGGAATGATTATTTCATCAGCATTCAACATGTGGTCACATTGATTGCAGTGACCACACTTGTAACTACCTTTCCTTTTTTGTCCATCTATTCCATCATTTACTATATTCAATTTGTTGTGTGATTCTAGTATATTTTTTATGGTCCTAGCATTTCTATATACGATTTTTGGAGTTAAATCGTTTATACCATTTATATCAGATAGGGCTAGAAACCTAGTCCATTCATTTCTAAATATTTCACTTAGCCTCGTGTTGGTCACATTGTATTCCATAGTTAACGCCTGTTCATATCTTAATTCATTCTCTATATTAGTATTCTTATTTTCTATATTTTTGATATTACTTTTTTGTCCCTTTATTGGCTGAAATTTATTTTCCCTCCCCAATTCCACCTCAGTTCTCAGTTTTGTTATAAAATCTATTGGGTAACCCCTCTCCTCAAACATTTTACTAAGTAAATTACATTCTTTGAAAAAATCTTCACCAGCGCTGGTCATCCTACTACCCCTCACAAACTGTCCTTTGACAATGTTCCTCTTACAATGTGAGGGGTGTGCGCTTGCGAAGTGAAGAAAGGAGTTACAAAAAGTTTTCTTCCTATATATCTTAGTTTCAAAGTCACATCCTTTCTTATATATTTCTACGTCTAAGTATTGCAATTTTTCCTTTGAAATAGTATAGGTGAATTTTAAGAAATTGGTGGAATTGTTTATATAGTCAAAGAATTCTTTGAATCTGTCGATTCCTGCTATCCAAAAAATAACTATGTCATCTAAAAAACGCCGATACAATGTCCAACATTCTTTATAAATAGAATTGTTTATGTAATCTTCCTCCCATTTTGTAAGAACTATATCAGCGTAAATGGGCCCACAGGCTGCGCCCATTGCTGTACCCTGGATTTGTTGATAGTATTCTCCTTGAAAAGTAAAGAAATTGTATCTCATTACCATATCAACTAGTCCAGTGATGGTGCTTTTTTCAGCCTGTGTTAGCTTAGAATTTCTATAAACCATCTCTTCAAACATAACAAGGCCTTCGTTATGTGGAATACAGGTAAAAAGATCGACAACGTCAATAGTAACAAATAATAACTCTTCATTATATATTTCCGGACCAATACATCTTAAAAAATCCCATGAGTCTTTCAATGTGTATATATTCTCAGTACTAATGTGTTTTACCTTGTTGTCTACATATTTTGCCATTGGAAGTGTTTTGGACCCTGCTGATGAAACAATGGGTCTCAAGGGAGGGTCTTCCAAGTTTTTGTGGACCTTGGGTATCCCAAATATTATTGGGATTCTTGGTTTCGCCACATATAAGTATTCAAAGGTTTTTTTATCTATAGATCCTTCATATAATAGACTGTTTAATAAATTATCTATTTTATAGTAGGCCAAGTTAATTTCATTAAGTGAGACTGTGGTGTATTTTACATTATCGTTTAATATAAAGTTCATTTTTCCTTCATATATAATACTATCCATAAAAACAATCCCGCCCCCTTTATCCGGTTTCATTATTCTCAGGTCATTGTTGTTTTTTAACTCATACAAGATTTCTTTCTCTTGCTTGGAAAGATTGAATTCAGTGACCTTTTCTTCGTACAATTGTCTAATTTCATTTTCTAGCATATTTTCAAAGTTTTTTACCTGCGGATGCAGGGGTGGGTTGTAAGTACTTCTACAAACTAAGAACTTCCACAAAGAAAAAATTACAGACACATTTAGTTATTTAGACATAATCAGTATACACACAATTACAAGAGACATGTTTTTACAGTGGTATGCGGCACAAACAGTTACAGTGGAGAGAACAATCAAAAAAATATTAATTTTAAAAATAAAGGTAAGTAATAGATTTGTGGTGTACAGCTGAACTTTGGAATGTAGGTAGAATACATACATAGTACACAGGTACAGTACATACATTGTAGATTAGCCAGTGTTTGTGAGTAAGATTGAAAAACTATTATCAATTGCTCTAGATTTAGTATGTATATGTTATCCGCTTTCACTAGCCTGGGGAGCAATCATGGCACTGCCAACTTTGCTTGAGATGTTGCCTGATGAGGTCTTTAAAGGAGGCTTTGGATGATGTGTTTTGAATGCTAGTAGGGACAGAGTTCCATTTTTAGCCACCAAACTACTATATAGTGCATCTCCAAAGCTATTGTAGCTGTTGGTGACTTCTAGTAGTAGTTTGCTTGATGATCTAAGAGGCCTTTTGGCTGAGTGATGTTGTACTAGGTTTTTGAGGGCAGGACACTTATTGGGGAGGTAATAGATAGAATGACAGAGGCAGAGCTGATTGTAGGTTAGGAGGTTGGGCAGTTCAAGCCAGTGGAGCTATCTCAAAGCAGTACAGTGATGAGTTCTATATGAGCAATTTGCAGCAAAGCGGGCAATTCTGTTATAGCAAGCTTCAATTTTGCTTAGTTCAGTTTTGTTGAGATTAGTCAGAATGGGAGATGCATAGAGTAGGGTGGATAGAAGTTGGGAGCGAGCAATGGCTGATCTTGTGTTGTTGGTAAGAAATGGTTTGATACGGTAGAGTGACCCCAGTTTGGCATGTACTTTTTTAATAGTTAAGTTCAGATGACTATCAAATTTTAGGTGGGAGTCTATGGTTATTCCCAATAGCTTAGCCTGTGCCACTGGAGCAATTGGAGTAGCATTTGTGGAGTAGATAGTGAATTGACTGTTAGTGTTTTTGTTAGAACTGGTTATAATTATAAGCTGAGTTTTCTTTGGATTGAGGATAAGTTGGGCTTTGGTAAGGTAGTTTTCAACATCAGAGAATGCTAGCTGAGTTGTTTGCAGGAGGGTGGGAATGCTTTTTGCAGCACAGATTAAGGTAGTGTCATCTGCATACTGAATTATAGATGCATGCTGTGTGGAGGTGTGGAGGTCATTTGTGAAGACTGTGAATAGTAGTGGTCCTAAGATAGAACCCTGTGGGACTCCTATAGTTATGGGCAGCTGAGGAGAGAGAGAATTTTCCCATTTCACAGCTTGGTACCTGTCAGTTAAGTAGCTTTGGAACCAGGTAAGAGTGGAATTTGATAGATGATATTGGTTTAGTTTGTTTAGCAGGATTTGGTGTGAGACTGTGTCAAATGCTTTGGACATATCCAAAAAAGAGTTGACACTTGCAGG